>NC_045731.1:11323347-11345913 GCF_009834535.1 Camelus ferus | reverse complement strand
ATATAGTGTTTACTTGCTTTGTTCATGGATGTCTTTCTTTAATTTCCTTTTTTTTTTGTTCTATTTCAGACTCCCTAGCTAGAATAACATTCCTTCGGCCTAAAGTTAATTCCTTTACAATTCTGTTTAAACTTCCAAAAATTGAGAAGAAAATGGCCAACAAATTAATAGAAACATTAATGATATTTATGTAGTATTTTCACATAAAAATAAATAAATGTGACCCTTAAATATATGAAAAAAGCTTAAACCTATTTTGAAATCCTTTATTATATATAAATCCTTATAATAAAGGATTTTCAAAATAATATACTGCAAAAACATTATTCAGCTACCAAATTATCAACAAATGAAATGTCTGACAACATATTCTGTTGGCCAGCCTCTAAATAATGATGCATTCTCAAGCATTGCTGATGGGAATGAAAATGGTACAACACTATGGAGGGGATTTTTGCAATACCTAATGAAAGTATACACACGGTCATCTTATAAATTCAGGAATCCTATTTCTAATAATCTGTCCAAAGATACAATGGCATGAACATAAAATGTTATATTTCATCTTTATTATACGAAAAAATTAAAAACAAGCATGTGGATGCAAGTAAAAATTCTGCTTTATAATTTTGAACTTGGAATCATGTATATATTTTACATAATTCAAAGTGAAATAAATAAAATAACCTAATATAACAATTATTAAAATTGAAAATAATGAAATGAAACCTATCTGTGTATAAACTTGGTGGCATAATCCCACTATGAGTAATCATATTTGTGCAATAAACCTACAATATTTTGGCTCTGTTGCTAGTAATGTATAGCCTGCAGTTAAAAAACAAACCTTTAGATAAATCTTAAGTTTCACATATTAAACTCATTATTTAAGTATTATGAATATGGCTATGTTGAAGTATTAGTATTCATGTGTGGGTACGTAGATATCAGTAAATTGAAATAAAATGAATTAGTTACTGTGTTCCTTTTAATGTCTTAGGAATTAAGTTTTCAAGTGGAAAAGAGGTACAATTATAAAATCTAAGTAGTCAAATAAATTTTACAATGTTGAATTTCAAGGTTCTCTAAAAAATGCATATCTCCAACTTTATTCATTGAAGTGTCCTACAAGCAATGGCAACCCAGAAAGACAAGCACCCCAAACACCCAGATGATAGTCTCTAAATAGAATTCTGTACAATTCTTAACTGTTATCGCCACTAATATTTGAAATATTATAACCTCAAACAATGGCCTCCATTCTCTCTCTCCCCTTCTCCTTCTGGAACTCTGACTAGATGGTTGAAACCTCACACTCTGTACCTCTTCATTTATCAGTAGGCTGAGTTAAATGCATCGCTTGAGTTTCCCTGATCTTGATGATTTGAACTTATTGTCTGTAAAGTGGCCAACTTGTAGATATAAAGTTTCGAACAATTATTTGGTTTTTATTAACTGTGCACTGACTAGCACCAAGATAACTTTTTAAGAAATCCTGAAATAAGAGATTTATTTTTAACTCTTCCATCCCTCTTCTCTCTGTCCCAGGGCTAATGCCCCACCGCCACGCCCCCCGCCAGACCCCGATCGGTTCCGCTCGGCCCCACTCGCCACAACCCGAGCAGCAGGAGCACGAGCACGAGGGTCCACGCTTCCGGCGGGAGGAGGAGGGGCGCGTACGCACGCGCCGATGCGCCTGCGCAGACGCGGAACAGCCCGAAGCTTGAAGAAGACGGGCGGGAGCCAACTGTTCCCGGACCAGCTCCTGGAGGAGGAACGCGACGTGGGGTCTGGGCCGCCGCTTGCTGCCGCCGCCGAGCCGGTAAGGGGGCGCATGGTGGGGGCGCGCAGGTCGGGAGCCGGCGGGTGAAGCCTGGGCTGCGCTCGCGGGTAGCGGTGCGTAGGTGAGGCCCGGGCCTCGCGACCCGTTAGGACCCTGAGGTGGGTTGGGTGCCACCGGGTGGTTCGTGGTGCCCACTTCTCCTTCCCGCTCATTATTAGTACGGGCGCCTGTTCGTTGCCGCTTATACCCGGGGTGGGTAGCGGATGCCGCCACCCCAGGAGGTGGGAGGGCACCGGACGGCCAGGGAGCACGTCCGACTGGCCCTCAGGCCATGGCCTGTTCCCAGGAGGCGGGTGCGGTGCTGTCAGGGTGCGGGGCGGCGGCTCGGCGGCAGCGGGGAGAGGGGTCTACCCTTGGGAGCCTGTGAATTTGCTCCCATCTCTCCTGCGTCCTGTCCTGGGGGCAGCTTTTGCTGTCTAGATTTGCAGGGCCTATGTTGCAGGTCATTTCTGCCCCTGGGAGACGAGGAGGTGCTGTCAGGGTGCGGGGGCGGCGGCAGCGACAGCGGGAAATGGGAGCAAATCCCCGCTCTAGCATAGGCAGCCCCAATCCTGCCATTGCTGCTGCTGAGCCCCCCCCCCCCACCCCCGACCACCACACCCTGCCTACCTCCCAGGAGCAGGCTGACAGGGAGAGATTCTTTCCAGGAAGCCAGGGCAGCAGAGGCTGCCCCCCAGGCCAGGCAGCGGGGGAGTTGGGAGGAAGTTGACTGGCTCTCCCAGGGCAGCCCCTCTCCTCGCCTCTGCCTCTGCCTCTGCTGCTGCCTGCTGTCCATTCTGGGCGGGGCTGCCCCCTCCCTGCCGGCAGCACCATCAACCACCCAAGGCCCACTGGCGAGTGGTGTGCACCCTGGTACCACCCTGACCCATCAGCTCAGACGAGGCACTGGGTGGTGGGGGGAGAAGTGGGGTGGAGTAGGGGTGGGGGCAGGGCGCCCGGGCGAGAATTGGCACTGCCTCCAACCCCCGCCCGGGCCCAGGAGCCTGGGACACAGGGCTGTGTGCCAGCACTCTGCCCGGGATCCCTGGCTGGCTGGCTGTCGCCATGGTGATGGGAGCCCAGACCATCCTGCCCCCCCGCTGGTTGAGGGGTGAGGGGGTCAGCTGGGGGTAAGGTTGCACTCCGGGTGTGGGAGGATCCCGCGGTGAGTGGGCACAGGCTGAGGGGTGAGGAATTGCTGGGAGTGGAATTGACCCGGCTGAGGGGTGAGGGGGACCATCTTGGGATGTTGGGGGTCCTGCAGTGAGGCATGAGGGGTGAGCTTGTGGCGTGGGGGCCATAGGTTACTAGCGTGGTGGAGTGTCGGGGCGGGTACCTCGGTGTGAGAGGAAGTCCCGTTTCGGGGGTCCTGTGGGAGACTTGGGGGCTTGGCTGTAGGTGGGGGGGGCATTCACAGGGTTTGGGAGGGAAGGCGAGCAGGGGGAGTGGGGCTAGGGGGTGTGGCCTGGCCCTGAGCTGGTCGTGGTTTTGGTTGTGTCAGGACCGGTAGGTGATGGGATGGGGGTGTTAAGGATGGAGACCCGGTGGGGCGGGTAAAGGGATGGGCCCCCCCGCCCCACTGCCAGGCCCTTGCCCCCAACCCCCAACCCCCAGCCCGGCGCCAGTCCCCACCTCGCGAAGAACAGGAGTTCCAGCCCGAGCGTCCGCGCTGCGGGCGGGAGGAGGAGGGGCGCGCATGCGCGTGGACGCACAGACGCGCCGACCGGACCCGCCCGGAGCGTGTGAAAGCTGGGCGGGAGCCTAGTGCTCCCGGACCAGCTCCTGGAGGAGGAACGCGGCCTGGGGTCTGGGCCGCCGCTTGCTGCCGCCGCCGCTTGCTGCCGCCTCCGCTGCCGTCGCCGAGCCGGTAAGGGGGAGCTTGGTGGGGGCGCGCAGGTCGGGAGCCGTCGGGTGATTCCTGGGCTGCGCTCGCGTGTAGTGGTGCGTAGGTGAGTCCCGGGCCTCGCGACCCGTTAGGACCCTGAGGTGGATCAGAGCTGAATTAAGTGAATACCTGCAAAGAACTGAAATCTGAACACCACTTTCCTTTCTAGATCTGAGAATGTGATTTATTTTTATTGACGATAGTCAGTTACAGTGTGTCAGTCTGTGGTCTACAGCTTAATGTCCCGGTCATGCGTATATGTACATATATTCATTTTCATATTCTTCTTCGTTAAAGGTTATTATAGGATATTGAATATAGTTCCATGTGCTATCCAGAAGTAATGTGGGTTTTTTTTTTATATCTTTTCCTAAATTAATAGACAATTTTTTTAGAGCAGTTTCAGGTTCACCGCAGAGTTGAGCAGAAAATACAGAGTTCACACATAACCCTCTCCACCCACATATATATACTCACCTACCCTCAACATCCCTCATCAGTGTGGCATATTTGGTATAAGCGATGAACCAAGATGGACACACTATTATAAACCAAAGTCCGTAGTTTACATTAATGTTCACTCTTGATGTTGTACATTTGACAAATGGATAATGACATGTAGCCACTATAGTATCACATAGAAGAGTTTAATCACCCTAAAAATCCCTTGTGCTCCATCTGTTCATTCCTCCCTCCCTCCCTCTCCCTAAACTCCTGGAAACCACGATCTTTTTATTGTTTCTGTAGCTGTTCCTTTTCTAGAATGTCATTTGGTTGGACTCGTACAGTTTGTAGCCTTTTCAGACTCACTTTTTTCATTTAGTAATAGGGTTTTTAAGTTTCTTCCATGTCTTTCATGGCTTGATAGCTCATTTTTTTTTTTTACTGCCCATATATGTTTTAAATTTACATATATGTGCTGTTCATTATTTCTAAGGATGTTTAGAGCTTTAGCTTTTTAAATTTATATAGTTATCAAAGGAATAAAGCCAACCACAAAATAAAAATTATTTAAAAAAGATAGACAGACCTTGCTATTAGCAGCAACATTATTTATGATTGCCAAGATATGGAAGCATCGTAAGTGCACATGAGTAGTTGAATTGATAATGAAGATGCAGCATGTATATATATCTATATCTATATGATGAATGTAATGTAAGAAATATGTATATATATATGTATGTATGTATGTAATGGAATACAACTCACCCATAGAAAAGAAGGATATTTTGTCATTTGCAGCCCTTCATTCACCTTTTTTTTTTTCACCTCAAAAACGAGAATTGTATAACCAGCATGAACATTTCCATTACATCAAAAACATCAAAATACCTAAAAATAAACTTAAGGAAGGAGGTTCCCTATACTCCAAACACCAAAATGACACAAAGAAATGAAAAGATTTCTTGTGCTCCTGGATTGGAAGAATCAACACTATCAAAATGGCCACACTACCCAAAGCAATCCATAGATCCAATGCAACCCCCATCAAAATACTCACAACATTCCTCACAGAACTAGAACAAAGAATTCCAGAATTTATAAGGAACCACAAAAGACCCCGAACAACCAAGGCAATTTTTTGTAGGTCTTTTTTTTTTTTTTCCCTCTTTCTTCTTTTTGTTCTCTTTTCTTATGGTTTGATGACGAGAGAAGTTGTAACATCTGTTGTAAAGCTGGTTTTGTGGTGCTGAATTCTTGTAGCTTTTGTTTATCTGTGAACCTTTTGACTTCTCCATCAAGTCTGAACCAGAGCCTTGCTGGATAGAGTGTTCTTGGTTGTAAGTTTACCCCTTTCATCACATTAAATATATCATGCCACTTCTTTCTGTCCTGTAGAGTTTCTGCTGAAAAATCAGCTGATAAACTTATGGGAATTCCCTTGTATGTTATTTGTTGCTTTTCTCTTGCTGATTTTAATATTTTCTCCTTATCCTTAATTGTTGTCAATTTGATGACTATGTGCCTTGGTGTGTTCCTCTTTGTGTTGACCCTATGTGGTCCTCTCTGCTTCCTGGACTTGGGTGACTGTTTCCTTTCCCAAGTTGGGAAAGTTTTCAGTGATTCTCTCTCCAAAAATTTTCTCAGGTCCTTTCTCTCTCTCTTCTCTTCCTGGGACCCCTATAATGCAAATATTAGAGCACTTCATGTTGTCCCAGAGTTCTCTTAAACTATCCTCATTTCTTTTCATTCTTTTTTCTTTTTTCTGTTCTGAAGTAGTGATTTCCACTAATCTGTCTTCCAGTTCACTGATCCGTTCTTCTACTTCATTTAGTCTATTCTTGGTTCCTTCTAGTATATTGTTCATTTCAGTGATTTTATTCTTCAACTCTGTTTGGGTATTCTTTATCTTTTCCTACTCTACTAAAAACTTTGCTCTGTGCATCTGTACTCCTCTTGAGTTCTCTGAACATCTTGGCCATCATTACTTTAAACTGTTTCTCAGATAAATTGCCTATCTCCTCATCACTTATTTCTCCTACTGGGAATTTATCTTGTTCCTTGGCCTGGGAGATGTTCCTCTGCCACCCCATCATCTATTTTTCTGTGTGTTTGTGGGCTCCTTCCACAGGCTTTGGGATTGTTGTTTTCTTATTTTTAGTATCTGCCCCTGGTGGGTGATGCTGGACTAGAGGCTTATGCAGGTTTCCTGGCAGGAGGAGCTGGTGCCTGCCCACTGCTGAGTGAAGCCTGGTCCTGGGCCTCTGGTGGGTAGAACTATGTCTAGAGGCCTTTGCAGCTCAGGAAGTCTGCTGATGGGTGGGTCTGTGTTCCCACCCTATATGTTGCTTGGCCTGAGTCTTCCCTCCAGGCTGTTGGGTGGGGCCAGGTCTTGGTGCTAATGATCCGATCAAGATGTCAGCCTCCAGGAAAGCTCATGTAGATGAACACTCCCATAATGTCCATCACCAGCTTTTATGTCCTCTGGGTGAGCCACAGCCATTCCCCACATCCCCAGGAGACCCTCCAAATCCAGCAGGCAGGCCTGGCCCAGGTTCTTACGAAATCACTGCCACTGCCCTTGGACCTGGCGCACGGCGCACGTGAGTTTTCGTGTACACTTCCTAAGTGAATGGAGTTTCCATTTTCCTGAGTCTCGTGGGGCTTCTGGAGCCAAGCTCCACTGGCCTTTGAAACCATTTGTCCTGGGGTCTCCTCCTCTTCCCAATACAAGACCTAGACTGGGGAGCTTGATGTGGGGCTTAGAGCTCTCACTCCTGTGGGAGGGCCTCTGGGACTTCACAAATCTTCAGCTTGTGGGTCACCCCACCCAGGGTGCATGGAGACTGATTATATGGTGAGCACACCCCTCCTACCTTCCTGCTGTGGTTCCCTCTTTATGTTTCCAGTTGCAGAAGATCTTTTTTGCTAGGTTCCAGTCTTTTTTTTTGATGGTTGTTTAGCATTCCATCGTGGATTCGTTGTAGTCACGAGGAGAGGCGAGCTCGTGGTCCTACCACTCTACCATCTTGACTGGAAATCTTTTTTATCTTTTTATATATAGTGGTTAACATTTACAAATCTCAAACTCCCAAATTATCCTTTCTGCCCCCTTTCCCCAGGTAACCATAAGATTTGTTTACCTGTGTGCGAGTCTAGTTCTGTTTTATAGATGAGTTCAATAGTGTCTTCTTTTTCCTTTCTTTCTTTCTTTTTTTTTTTTCAGATTACACATATGAGTGATATCATATGATACTTTTCTTATTTAACCATCACTGGGATGAACACACTGCAGCAAATAGTTATCTAATACAGGGGTTGTCATGCTTTGTCTGTAAAGAGCCAAATAGCAAATACTTTCAGCTTTGTGGGTAATACATTTTTTTGTTAGAGCTAGTTACTCTTGAAACATTGTAGCATGAAAACAGCTATAGCTAGTATGTAAACGAATGAGCATGGCTTTATTCCAAAAAAGTTATTTATGGACACTGAAATTTGAATTTCTTGATTTTTATGTTTATAAAATATTCTTCTTATGATTTTTTCAACCATTAAAATATGTAAAAGACACTCTTAGTTCATGCTGTACAGAAACAGGCAGTGGGCCAGATTTGGCCTGTGGACTATCATGTGGTCTATCCGTAATATTATATATGGAAAATATGTTCCTGATGAAATTGCTAGAATGCATACTATAGTAGCAATAGTCAAAGATATAATAGGAGAAAAAAATTCTGCGTGTAGGTTAAATGTACTTACCCTATCCTCAGTTGGGAAAGAAGATACTCTGGCTGGAGCTATTAGTGAAGGTTTATGAAAGTAGAGGCATGGACTTTGAGTGGGAAGTCTTGACAGATGGTAGTTAATCAGTTAATGAATGTGTTTGACATATGAATGAGGGGGAGAATAAATGAGTTCAGTATAAAAATAGGTGAATAGAGTGTGATGTGGAAGGACTCATGTCATAAGGAGGATGAGGACAAAGGACAGAGAAGAAGCAGCCTCTGGGAATTCCCAATTGTTCTGCTGAGCTCAGACAGGGCTTCAAATGCCAAGCAATCAGCAGGACTGTATTTGAAAGGCAAAGAGCGCTACTGAAGGCTTTAGGACTATGGATTGCATTATTTCCTGTTCTGTTACTATCAAAGGTAAGCAAAGCCAGACACCAGTTAAAATGGTCAGGACAGATTTTAATCAGTACTATACTATTGCAGTGGGGAAGAGAGCCCAGCATAAAGTGAACTCAGAAACAATTGTCAGCATCCAAGAAGTGGAACATTACAAAGGGGTCCTCAGTGTAAATGCTGATGAGGCCAGCTGGGTCTGCTGGCTGGCAAGTATTGAAGGGAGTTGGAGACAGGGGCTCCATCCTTCCTGGTGATCACATTTCAAAGGCATGGCTTTCAGGTACTTAGGAAAGACACTCTTGAGTTGTAGGAGATACTAGTCTATCTGAAAGGGACAGAGGAAGGAGTCACAGTTGTCAGGCCTTTTTAGTAAATGCTAAGGCAAATGAAATTCTCTTGGCAGCCTTCAGCTTTCTCATACAGGCCCTTTCTGGTTGGGGATTTGTTAGAGTCATTCTAAGGATGTGGCCTTCAGCTATTAGAAAACATGTTAGTGTTTAAGTCTTTTAATGTGAATTGGGTAGGGGTCAGGGATGGGCAAAATCATTTTTGTTGAGAGTCTGTGGGTTTTTTTAGGCCAAGGTTGAGGCCTCATGGAGAAGAGGATTTGGAGGAGCCTGGTGAGAATTTGATCAGGGAGTGAATCTTTGTCCTCCCATGCTGGTTTGTGTATTTGGACATGCATAAACTTCCCTGGGGGTACAGTCAGTCCAGCCTGATTGAGTTTACTGAGAGGTAGCTTGCTTTTGGGTGTGCACTGTTCTCTCCCTTCCTGAAACGCCCTTGTATAGTTTTTGCTTCTGAGGGAAGCCTGCTCACCCTCTAGGCAGCTGTCAAATATCTCTTCCTTTGCGAGGCCCTCCTGCATTTATTTGCATCCCCCTCCTCCCTTCCCCCCATTCAAGCATAATGAATTGCTTTTTCTACTGCATCTCTTGTTGCTAAATCGCATGACCCTTTAAATTTACTTTCTGAAACTATTATGAAATAATAAGCAGGAAAGCACCTGCAGGCAGAGGCGGCATCTCATCTGTCTTGTATCTCAAGTGCATAGTAACACTTTCGAGGGAAGTAGATGATTAATAAATGTTGGTTGACTTTTGACTGATTTTCCTCCTTTGGAATGATGACCTAATTAATATTGATGTGTCAGTTTTGATAGTGTGCTAATTAATTTGGCTTTAAAAAAAATTCCTGCTGTATCTTCCAATGAATGCACAGGCATTGTCTTCCTGCTTCAAGAAATTAATTTAATGTCTTTAATGTTCCAGAGTAAGTATTCATATTTGTGACTGTAATAATGTTTAATCCTATGCAGATTGAAGGTGGAATTGGTCCCATGCATTTTCAGTGATAGTTAATTTACTACTTTTTGTTAAGAATAAAGGCAATATGAAAAGGCTACCTACTATAGAATTCCAACTCTGACATTCTGGAAAATGCAAAACTATGGAGACAGTAAAAAGATCAGTGGTTACCAGGTGTTACAGGGAAGGTGGGATGAAGAGGTGGAGCATAGAGATTTTTAGGGCAGTGAAACTATTCTGTGTAATATTATAATGGTGGATACACATCATTGTACATTTGGTGAAACCCGTAGAATGGACAGCACCAAGAGTGAACTCTAACGTAAGCTATGGGCTTTGGGTGGTAATAATAATGTTTCAGTGTAGGTTCACTGATTGTAACAAATGTACCACTCTGGTGTGGAAGGCTCTGTGTGGGTGTGAGTGTGTGTGTATGTGTGTGTGGTAGGGGGTATATGGGAACTCTCTGTACTTTCCACTCCATTTTGCTTTGAACCTAAAACCGTTCTAAAAAGTAAACTCTATTTAAAACACATACAAACAAAAAAGGATCTCAAAATTTTGTCAGTAGGGAAATTAATAATCAAATTGTACTATATTCAAACAAGGTTATACTGCACACAGTGAAAATATAAACATACATATCAACAAGAATAAATTCCAAGAACATAGTTTTGGGCAAAAGTTAAAAATTACAAACATGTATTATGATACCATTTATATCATTTTACAATATGAAAAGCAATTCTGTAATTAGCATTAGAATATAGACGTGTAATATTGTTGTGAAAAAGTGCCCTTGAATGAGAAATTGTAAATTCAGCAGAATGGTTACTACTGTTTTGGGGAAGCAAACAGAATAAAATCAGGGCTGGGCACCCACCTGGTTGAATTCACTTATGTATGTAATAATTTGTTTTTTAGTTGAGTGTTGAAACATGGTTTTTTTTTTTTTTTTTTTTTTTTACATTTCGTGCTCTTTTTTTTTAACATTTTTTATTGATTTATAATCATTTTACAATGTTGTGTCAAATTCCAGTGTTCAGCACAATTTTTCAGTTATTCATGGACATATACACACTCATTGTCACATTTTTTTCTCTGTGAGTTATCATAACCTTTTGTGTATATTTGCCTGTGCTATACAGTGTAGTCTATTCTACAATTTTGAAATCCCAGTCTATCCCTTCCCACACTCCACCCCCCTGGTAACCACAAGTCTGTGTTCTCTGTCTGTGAGTCTATTTCTGTCCTTTATTTATGCTTTGTTTTTGTTTGTTTTTGTTTTTGTTTTTTAGATTCCACATATGAGCGATCTCATATGGTATTTTTCTTTCTCTTTCTGGCTTACTTCACTTAGAATGACATTCTCCAGGAGCATCCATGTTGTTGCAAATGGCATTATGTTGTCAGTTTTTATGGCTGAGTAGTATTCCATTGTATAAATATACCACATCTTCTTTATCCAGTCACCTGTTGATGGACATTTAGGCTGTTTCCATGTTTTGGCTATTGTAAATAGTGCTGCTATGAACACTGGGGTGCAGGTGTCATCCTGAAGTAGATTTCCTTCTGGATCAATTTTTTAATGTTATTCTGATAGCCCCAGAAAGCATGAGGTCTACTAGAAATGAATATTTTAGACTTTTACTATTAACACTATGCTTGCATAATACTTTTTTTTTCTCAAAGACTTTCACATTTATTACCTCATTTGAGAGCCTTTGCTGCTTGTTCAATGGCCTTTTCATTAAATCACATCATCTCTCTAATAACTTTTTCATTCCTCTTGTGACTGAAAAGTACACCTTAATTGTAACCATAAATAATTCTATGTGTTATTATTGTGCTAGATAGAATATTGATTATTGAGCATAAAGGCTTAAAAATTCAAAGATGGCATATGATACAAATATAGATCTACTACCAAGCTGTATCTATGCTGTCCAGGTTTTCCCTCACAATTAGAGCTGTCCCTTCAGCAATAGCTTTGTAACTACTGACCCTGAAAGCCGCATAAGCTGACCTCAAATAAACTCTGTAACAGTGTAAAATGCATGCGTCCATATTTGCCTTTTTTATGTTTTGGAAAATTTGAAGATTGGAATAGAAAACACCCAATACTGTAGCAAAATAAACAGGGAAATTATGAAGATGTATAAAATAACACAAGGTAACAGTAACTCAAGACAACTAAATTCTTTCAATCATGGATTATTCTTTTCAAATAGCTCAAAGCATCTCTTCTGTGTCCAGACTTTTGTATTACTTAATCACGTAAGTAATTACTTAACTAATTACTTGAACGTGAAGGTTGAATGTCAGAGGTAACAGAAGTGGTCAGTTTAATAGGATCAAATTTATCCTGGAGGCATGAGTCTAAGAAGTATGGTTATCCTGATAAAGAATTGCTAGCTTCCCAATGAAGAGGCTTGCTCATCTTCTGCCAGCACATCGTATCGTTCAGTGACAGAGGCTGGGAACAAGGCGGCAGGGGAAAGATGAGGCTGGAGCTTTGGCAAGGAGGAGAGAAAATATTACAAAATGCACCTTGTAAAGCCCTGTATGAACTATGTGTTGTCATCCATATGAAGGAAGAAGTCACTGGAGAGTTTTAGTTTTATTAAAGGAGTGAGAGATGTTTAGGTTTTAGGGGAAAAATCCTGTTTGATTCACTGTTACTGCAATACAAGTAGACAAGTTTAGAACAGAGATGCCAGTCAAGTGTATGTTCAGAGTTACGGAGGAAACAGGTGATGTGGTCTGAACCTTTATGGCATGTGGTGTGGGGCCGGAAGGAGTAGAGAAGTAGGTAAATTCTAGCAAGAAGGGTCAGAAGGATATGCACTATTCACATGAACTGGAGTGCATGAGAAACAGCTGTCCTGGGAGTCAAAAGGATATTAATAAACCTCTGGAAATGGATTATATACCACAGCAATTTGAGAAAAGAACTAAGAACTGGTTTTTGAAAAATATCAACACTTAGGAAAGGCAGAAGGAAATAAACAGACAGCCCAAATGAGGAGATAGGAAAAAAAAAAAAACCTAAGAGAAGAGTCATATAATTGGAGTTAAGAGAAAAGAATAGTTCATGAAGGTGGGAGGAGGCGATGGTGTCGGTGTAGTACCCGTTCATGTGAGAGGAAAAAAATAACAAACACGCAAACTGGGAAGTGCCTGTCAGTTTTAGCAAAAAGGAGGTCATTGGTGACCTTGGGAATAGCAGTTTTAGTGGAGTCTTGTGGGAAGAATACAGATTAGCAGGGGTTTAGGAATGAATTAGAAGTAAATTAGGGGAGACAAAACTGAAGCAACTAATGTGAAGGGAGAAAGAGAGGGAGTTAAGTAGAGGGGACAACTGGTGTCTGCCAAGAGCTCTGGACTGATGTATGTGCTGTCAAGAGCTCTGACTGTGTACCCAAGAACTGTCAGCACGAACTGGGACTTATGCTTACATATACTGTTTACCAGACACAGATTGGTGCCTATTTTGCATTTAGAGTGATACTTAAACCACAGCAGCGTGCTGACTCAGCAAAGTGATTCATACTTGATGGAGAGTTGCCCTCAAGTGTGCACACAAAGTGCCACATTAGGCGCCCAGTCATTCTTCAATAAACATTCACCTGACACGGTTAAAGGACCGGGTCTATTCATCTTAGGTTGCCTATCGCTTTGTGAAAATCAATTCGCATCTTTGGTTTTCTTTGCTTGTAATTTTTTTTCCCAAATGATGTGTCTCTAGCCGTGTAAGTGTTGGTTTGTAAACTGCTCTCTTACACAGAGGAAGGGAAGAGAGTGAAGAAAGAGTCAGACCACTCCAGATTGGTAGTGGCAGTTTTAATAAGCAAGGGAACTTACTTACACGGCTTGTCTTGGGTGGCCATAAGACACGTAGATCTCCGTTCTCACCTGCCAGAATCTTACGCGTTTGTATAAAAGCCTTAACTGGGCTGAGTCTTGTATATCGTCTGAATGGACTCAGCACCACAGTGCTCTCAAGGCTGCATCTTTGGGCCGGTGCTAACTAGGGAAGGCAAGTGAATGCACACTCCAAGGACAGGGGAGGCGATGAGGAGCCTCTGATTGTCTGGGTCCCGCTTGAGGGTCAGCTGGCAGTCATGTCCTCTCGATGACCTCCTCCAACACTTTACCCCTCAGGATCGGCTCTTACACTTGTGTATGGCCCCCTCTTCCGCCGTGTGCCCTGAGCTGTCAGCAGGGGCTTTTGCTAGCACGGAGGTGGCTCAGTTTGTAGAACTGTCTGGCTGTCTTGGAGGCAGACGTCACGGCAACAGTGTAGACACACTAAGAGTAAGCACATCTAGGTAAAGACTGTCAGACTAAGCACCGACATTGTTCCTCCAAGAGCCCCACGACCCAAACCGCTGACTTACTAAGTCTCTTAGGCTGGGGGTCAGACCACTCATGGCATTTATTTGGATTTTCATGTGGTTTATAAAGATGATACATTAGCAGACTTATCAGGCATGAACAGATAATATTCTCTTTGGATAATGGCACAGGTGCCCCCTTGTGAGGTAGTAATAATGTCCAAGGCCATTTTATTTAGGAGGAAAGCTTTTTTTTTTTTTTTTTTTAACTAGTGACATCTCAATGTGCAGTGTGAGCAGGCTTTGTTGGCTGTCACTTGAGGCTTGCTGAGGGAGGTTAGTAAAGGCTTGCTTGTGGTCGGAAATGTCCTGCAGGCCAACGGAGGGGACCAAAACAGCAGCTAAATGATTGTACCAGTGGAGAACTGAATATGTCCACCTGTCCTTGAGGAGAGGGCGGTTGGCAGCTTTAGGAACTTGACTTGGTTGTGCATATTATAAATGTTGGCCGGTGGAGGCAGGACTGTTGATCAGGCCGGGACCTTCATTTTCTCCTCTCTTTCAGTAGTGCATGTTCCAAGTTTCCAGTGTAATGCATTTTAACTGGTCTGGCTTGCAGCAGGACAATGGGATACCAGTGAAGAATGAGTGGTTTCCTCTCACCCGGGGGTGCAAAGTAACTCACTCATCTTACTGGGATGTCTCGTCATAAATTCCAGTGGATAATGTCTCTCAGGCAGGGTGGGGCTTGATGTTTTCAGCAGCATAGCACGTTGATCCATGGTCAGAGTTGGGGCAATGTCTGTTTTTGGATGATTTCCATACCTTTATGGCAGTGGATGTTTTGGCAGGGGCCCCCAGTCTGGCATATGGTTCAACAGGTCCCACTGGCTGATCATTCAGATGTACTAAAGCCTGGGACAGTACTTTAGTCTACTTGGCCAAAGTGCCTGTACCTGTTATTAATTCAGTCTGCTGCTTTAAGAGTCCATTTTTCTTTGCACTAACCCTACTGCTTGCAAATTACAGGAGAGATGGAACCTCCATTCAGTGTCATGTTTTTCTGCCCTATCTTGCGTATTATGACCTTTGAAACGTGACCCCAGATTATTGTCTATTTGATGAAGTTTTCTGTACATAGTACTTAGCAAGTCTAGTCTTGTAGTAGTGGTAGCCTGGTTTGTGTGGCAACAGGGGAAAGTTTGCGTTAAGTCAGATACGGCGGCTCACCCTAAACTTTGCACACAAACCAGGGCATGTTTAGAACCCTCCATCAGAGAACAGAGGACAATCTATTCAATATGCCAGTCCCTCTCCAGTTGGGAACTCCAATGAATAGCCATACTCCTTTGGCAGTTATCTTGTATGTTGTTTAGAACACACAGGGCATGCTGTTACTGCATTAACCAAGATACTGTGTTTTAAGGGCAATCTGTCCACCTTCGAATTCACGATTCTATCCAGGCACTAGAGTGGCCATTTGGCCTGTGCTCCCAATCTGCTGTATCTAGTGGAGAGTCGGTTGCTAGGGTTCATAGCCAGGCGAGGGCATCAGCTTCCTGATTGCCAGGGGCTGTCATTGCCTTATGAGCCAGTACGTTGAAGACAGTGAGGACTGCTTTAGGCTCTTGCAGGTGAACCCAAATGCCTTTACATATATCCTGACCCCACCAGGGCTTATTCATGATTATCCACCCTTCACCTTTTCATTGTCTAGGCCATAGGATTAATCCTTTTAGAACAGCTCATCAGTGCTAGGGGTTAATGGCCAGGGCTCATGAGTGATCACCAGCTAAACTGCTCTGAGTTCAGCCCGTTGGCTGTTGTGTTTCCTTCTTTCTTCCAGGCATCTATATATCAGGCATCAGTAAGGATTTCTCCCATTCTCTCTCTGTAGGCCATAGGGGCTGCCACAGGAATAAGGATGGGGGCATTTGGAGGCTCTACATACTCTTCAGGGCCTAGTAGCACCCACAGTTTTAGAGAGAATGAGCTGGTGGACAAAATACTCCTTTGCTGCAAGTTGGCATGCCGCTTAGTCAAACTGGGAGTTTGGGCCATGGCAGAAGTGAGTCAATGGAATATATTCTTAAATGATGAGAAGGGAAGTTCTTACCATGATACGCTGCTCCTTTGGGAGAGACTCTACCTGGAGGAGCACTGTGTACCCTGCTAGGAGCTGTTGCTGTATGGGGTATGTTGGGGTTTTGTCACCTACCAAAGCTGAAAGCAGAATCTTAGGGGTGCCCTCTCCTTTCGTTGTCTCTGTCACAGTGTCCAATCCATACCTTCCAGAGTCACAGACACATCAAACAAAGATATTCCAGCAAAGTCTGCAGCATGACCTGCAGCAGAGGCAAGTCTTCACCTGTTAGCATTATATCATCAGTGTTATGGGCCCTTTTGTTGGATGTGGAGAAGAACAGGGTGAGATCTTGGGTACCCATCCCATGACTTACCGTGAGACTGTGTAGGTAGCCCTGGGGAAGTGATTGAATGGTCCATTGCTGTCTCTGTCACATGATCTTAGATTTTAGAGACTTAAACTTGCCAGAATCTTTTCCTTGAGTCTCCTTGAAGATGAAGCACTTTTGTAGGAATGCTTTTCAAAAGTATCAGAGTAAAACACTAACTGTCTGTAAATGACAAAAGACTTAAAAATGGCCATGGTTAAAGATCTCCTGAAGGTTCATTATAATGCAATTGACCAGGGAATCTGATTTTTTTCCTATGACCTACATTTTAAAATTATGACTGATAACATAATACCAGGATATACCAGATTTTTAGGAATTTTATATATATTCTAAAGAAAGTTTAGCATTATTCTTATTTAACAATATTCATCATGTAATTTCACTGTTATATGTTAATAGTTATGTCATTTTTCTCCAAACTTAAAAGAACAGCCATCAGAAGAGTTTATGTTTAAGGGTCCCCTAGCACAGATTAATTAAAAGAAACCAGTATATCAACCCAAAATTGCACTAAGACACTAAGCATTTCTTATTCACAAGTTACATGCATCAGTATGCATATATTCATACATACGTTGGATTGTATAGTATATATTAGACAAGACCTTTTGCCTATCCAAATCAAAGTTAAAAGTGGAAGAGATAGACTCATAGTAGCAGTTTGAAAATAAGAGAAATAAGATTATGTGGTGATAAAGAAATTTTTTAAAAGCATGTTTCAAGTTTCTTTGCATCTCTCTGTGGCTGCCTAAAATCAAATTCCCGTCACTCCTTCAGTTGACTACTCTAAATAGTTTTCCTGCCTTTATTACCTGCCCATGTAAGCCATTCCCCTCCTAGGGGTTTGAGTGATCTTTGCAGAAATTAATCAGGTTGTGTTGCATCCCTTCTTATGTTCCCGGTGCATCCTGTGTTGTAACCCAGTCTTCCACAGGCTCCCAGGATCTACATCCTCTACTCTTGGCCCCACTTCTGTGATCTCATTTCTGACTCATCTTCCAATTACTCTCTCTATTCCAAATATATGGAATTTCTCTCTGTTTCTGTAACTCTCCAAGTTCTCTCTCATCTCTGTATCTTTGCATTTCTTGTATCCTTTGCCATAGACCCTTTTCCTTCTGCATTGCATTTGTCATTCTCTGTTCACATCAAATACCAGAGAAGCCTTCCCCTAGCAACCCCCATCTAGATCCCCTATTCTAGTCAGTTCTTATCACATTATCCTGTTTTATTTTCTTCAAAATACTTGTCACTATCTGATTTTTATTTATAGTCCATCTCTATCCACCTTTTGAAAGTTTTATGAGAGTAGGAACCTTGTCTGTCTTGTTCATTGCTTTATTCCCAGTGTCTAGAGCAATATTTGAAACACAGTATATGCACAGTGAATATTTGCTAAGTGACAAATGCACGTTTCTTTCATTTGAACCCAGTGGTGTCTGATTCTAATGTTGGATCAAATTGCATCATATTGGTTTCTTGTGACTAGATTCTGTGACTTCAAAGGGTCTTCATGATTTACCTTGATTTCCTAAACCAGGAAGAACTCCATACTAGATTTTGAATAATGGGATAGGGGTTGTTTTTCATGAGAATGCTGATTTATAAGGTTCCCCTACAATGCATTCTGGAGTAAGTTAAGGTATAAATATATTTCAGATTATAAATAATCCATAGAAATATGGGTGTCATCTCTGTCATTCCTTTTCCTGAAAACTGCATTTTGTATATGTAAGTTTGTATGACTTAATTCCATGTGTTTTTTTTTTTTAAATCAATTTCTGGCCCATTTATGGTTTGTCTCATAATGAAAAAAGCAAGATCCTTCAACAACAAATGGCATATCTCAGCATCCTCCCTCTTGTTCAACAATACGCACACACATACACACACCTGCAAAGAGTATTTGCAATAAACTTAGTTCATTAGAGACTGTTGTTGGATACAAATTTGTAATAAAGAATGTATAAGTTAGAAATAGGAATCTTCAAAAAACTCTTGTCATACAGGCAAAACCCACAGTATAAAAACCCAAAATATAGGAGAAAAGAACGTAACAGATCAGAAATATAATTCTCCTTTTAAAAAGAGAATCAGCTCTAATTTAACAAAAAATGTAATTTAGGTCACAGAGAACTGAAAATATATTTAAAAATCAGGTGTGGTAATTCAAATGTATCCCTTTGTGCAGATAAGACAACCAAATTTACAAGCTTTTAAACTGAACAATGAGCTTTGGTTAACTGCAAATCAAATTGAAACAAAGTAAGACTAAATTTAACTACACTCCATTCTCCATCAAAAGTGACAGATTTTTCTGTTCTATTTTTCTGACGTTGAATGAAGGAAGAAAAAGTGTCTCTTATTGTTGCATTGTTCTACTGCAAAGCCTGTTTCTATCCATCTAAATTATACTCTTACATTTG
This sequence comes from Camelus ferus, assembly GCF_009834535.1. Taxonomy (NCBI): domain Eukaryota; kingdom Metazoa; phylum Chordata; class Mammalia; order Artiodactyla; family Camelidae; genus Camelus; species Camelus ferus. The sequence goes on along the minus strand of NC_045731.1, from coordinate 11,327,088 downwards.
TATGGAAGTCAAAGTTTGAATAACATGCTTGAGTTCATTATGCAACACTTAAAAAAACCTCAGGTAGATAGAAGATGAATTGTACTCAATTTTAATATCTTCAGAAATAATTAAAAACAAAAGGAACTTTTAAGATTTTGGAATGAAATTACCGTTATTATTCCGTTCTTACGTCCTAGTTTTAGTTGTTATTATTGTTCTTACTGTTTTCTAAAATCTGTATATGCCACAGTGGAGAGTGGCATTTTTAAACTGGCTATTTCTACTTGTACTCTCCTTTGTGCAGATGTTAACATGGGGCTGAAATAAAATTAAAGTGCTTCTAATAGTTTTCAATTCTAAATACAATATATAATTCTAAATACAGCTTTACGATGCAAACCTTTAGGTACTCACTGAATTAAATTTTGGTCGGAGGGAGAAAACAAAACAAAACAAAAGCACATGCGTCAACAATAGATATATGTAATATGCAGTATTTCCGCATAGCTACTGGAGATATAACACCATCTTATGAGGAATACACAGTCTGTTGACAGGAAGGAAAGAAGTGTACACAATAGGCTATGATAAGTGCTATGGAAGAAACAAGTTAGGGTTTGTACAGGATGACTTCCTGAAATTTAAATTGAGATTTAAAGAATGATTAAAAGTTATATAGTTCTCACATCAGAACAACAGAATTTTCAAAGACCTTGAATATGAGATATATTTGAAGAGTAAGAAAAAAATTCTGTATGGCTGGAATACAGGACTTGAAGAGCCCTTTCTGGGAATCTGTATTTACTGGCGAGGAACTCTGTCAACTCCTTTGCTCAATTTCCTTCCTTCCTAACACCTGGAAATAATTCAATTCTGGTAAAAGCTATAATTCTATCTCCTTAAGCATCCAAAATTTCCTCTTTCCTGTCAGACTCACCTGCTATCTTTGTTCTTTATTTCACTGAGAAAATAGGAGAAATCAGATGAGAACTTTTAGATTACCACTCTCCCACCTCAACCCCAACCACCAGATCTACCAGCCTACCTACATACTCAACCACATAACTGTCTTTCCTCCTGTTAAGGTGAAGGGATCATATATGCCCAAGACCTACTACTTAATGGTCTGGGTTTCATCCTCTTACACACACTTCTGGACATTTATTTTGTAATTGGCTTTGCTCTTTCCAAGGTTGTTGGTGATTTTTTTCCATTTCCACTGTAATGTTCACAAAAGAATGTAAATATTATGTAATGTCTCCAGCCTCAAAAGGAAACCTCTTTTGACTCCACAATCCACTAACTAGTGCTCCATTTCTGCTGTCATTTACATACACACACACACACACCCTCTCTCTCTCAGCTCTCTTTCACAAGGTGGTCTATATTCCTTATCTTCTATCATCACTTTCCATCATCTTCTCATACTCTTTTTAAAACTCCTTGAAAATCAGCTTTGTTCCTGTTGCTCCAGTGAAAGCTCTTTTGTCAAAGCATCTAGTGGTCTCCAGGTCTACTTTTCCAATCTTTGATAAACTCTTCAGCTTTTGATACATTTGATCGCTACCTCCTTCTTGTTTTCTTTACTCAGCATCAAAGATGTCATTTTCTTCCTCTCTCAATGAATACTAATTTTTAGTCTCCTTTTTCTGATTCTTCCTCATTTCCCCAACCTCTGAATAATGGAGTGGCCCAGTGCTAAGTCTTCAGCTAGAAGCGGGACCTACGCACTACATCTAGAATTCAGGTCCTTCACGTCACTTCCATTTCTCTAATCTTACTCCAAGCCATGGTCACCTTTCACCTGATCAACTACTTTTGCCCTTACTCTTCTCACTGCATTCACTATGGCCTTCTAGTTCAGCATGTGCCTACATCAAGACAATTAGCTCTCTGTACCTAAAATATTTTTACCTTGATGCTTGGGTATTACTTCTTTCACATCTCTGATCAAAAGTCACCATGGCAGAGAGATCTTGATATAACATACTACCTAAAATTACCATTCTCTCCCCTTATGCTGCTTTATTTTCTTTCTAGCACTTGTCATGACTTGATGTAGTTATTCATTTATTTCCCACCTGTACTCACGAGATTGCAAAGCACCACAGGAGCAGTCTTGCTTTTGTTTTCTGATATATCCCCAGAGATTTAAATTCTGCCTAGAACAGAGTTGCTACTGAAAATTTCTGATTAAATTATCCCCTAAGTCTCACAAAATTTGATTCAGGAGTGAGGAAGATGATTTGGTACTCCAAAAGAGGTGGGAAAAAAATCCTGGAGCATAAAACTGAAAATGAAACAGCTTTTGCATGTAGTTGAATTTACTGTGTTGAGATTCTAATAAATTATTAAAAAGTCCACAGTCCTCAGAAATTATGTTGGATTTACCTATTTTTCTTTTGCTAAACTGAATTTTTCTTTAACTACAACAAGGATGGCAGTTGGGACCTTCCTAGTTTTGAAAATACATTCTTGATGGGGAAGTGTTTTAGGCACAACATGTAACATCTTCAATATCTATTTCTCTAACTTCTCATCCTTTCCCCCCACCCACACAGACATAACCTCACCCCTCTGACATATACACACACACATAGTTGTTTTAAATGTTCTGAATCACTTGATGACAAGGTTCATGCACTCATATTAAATCTCCTGAATCCTTCTTCAGTGCTTCCATTAAAAAAAATAATAAATGAATAAACAAATAAATAAACCTAATTACCTCTCCCCCCCAAAAAACCCCAAAGAAATAATAAATCTCCTGCATCTTTACTTTAACCAGACAGGCATTGCTTCCTTTGTATTAAAAGAAAGTGTCATTTGCATAACTTCATATGTGTTAAAATAACTGAAATTAATTTCAGACCTTGCATTTAAAAATTAAAAGTGGAATGAGCAGACTCAGTATAAATATTAAAAACTAAATCCATCCTTGTAGGCCCAAACAGGATGATGGCTAATATGTAGAGAGGGCAGAGGAAGTTCAAAAAGGGATCTAAAAGAGATATCTATGCTCTGACTGGAGCCCAGGGCATGTTTAGTTTTTGGATAGAAGTTTGACTACCAGACAGTGATCATTTCCCTACCATCAATCAAAAAAATGAATGTATACTTTGTATCTTGAATCTGTTCCAAAGTTCACATTTAGGATTTCAAAGCCATCATATGCTCAGGAATCATCCTTTAAGGCTAAGGAGAGACAAATAAATAGAAATGAGATGCAGAAGTGGTGGGAATAAATTATCTGGACCAGAGAAATTTTGACTACCTTTCTTGGTTTCCTTTAAAAAATAGAATACAGGCAGGAATGTACATTTCTTAAAATGACAAATCCATTACAGGACAGAGAAATTTGAAAACAGAAAAAGAAATGTAAATTTAACACCATGACATATATATACTGTTATTGTTTTAGGTAATTAATTCCAAATTGTCTTTATTTCCCATGCATTTTAAAAACATGTATAAGTTATGTTGTTTGTTTGTTTTGTGCTAATGTTAGAATGATGTATCAAAATACTTTTCTGTGGATCACCTCTGACTACTCATTTAGGACCTCTGGTCTCCTCAAATCCCTTCCTATCCTGTTCTGTTTTCCTCAGGAATGTATGTATGAAGTAGTCTTCTTGCTGCCATTGGGCTTCTGTCATTTTCTCCCTTCCCAGTACTGGCTGATAATTTTGATACTTTCTGAATCTTGCCTCTGCCACTGTTGTTTTCATTCCCGTGGCTTCTGAAGCCTGCCTTAGGCAC
>NC_045731.1:11277205-11323247 GCF_009834535.1 Camelus ferus | reverse complement strand
TTCTTCTTTCTTCTTCTTTCTTTCTTTTTTCTTTCTTTTTTCTTCTTTCTTCTTCTTCTTTTTCTTTCTTTCTTTCTTTCTTTCTTTCTTTCTTTCTTTCTTTCTTTCTTTCTTTCTTCTTTCTTTTTTCTTTCCTTTCTTTCCTTTCTTTCTTTCTTAATTTTAACTTTCCCTCATATTACCATGATAGTCTGCAAACTCCTGGCCCTAAACATATACATACATGGGCCAAGAATATTATGTATATATCTAATGAGCCGGATGAAGTTTTACTTCTTTTGCTTGTATTTTCACCATTAAACTCCTTATATCCTAAACACTAACCCTTCACCCCAACCATATTCTTTTAATATTTACTCTTAACAAAGCAACAAATATAATAATTTTTATTAAAAGTGTGTTCTTTTGAGGGGCACAGGGAATGATCAATTTAATATAAAGTGAATGCTTTTAATTATGAGCATCAGAGTGTATTTTACATTGATTTCATGATACCATGAAGATTAGTAGAAAAAGGAAACATGTAATTAAGCATATTGCTACAGGTATATGTAGATGGGGGTTTAGAAGAGAATCACAGAAGAATTAAATTAATAATATAAAACAGGTCAAAAAGGTAAATTGCCTTTGAAAATGCTCAATTTTTAACATACCTTATTAAAAATCTAGTTAAGAATTTGACAGCTATCCAATTAATGTAAAAAATAAAAAGGAATGAGATAGGTACTTAAATATAAGATTCAAAAGCAAAGAAAACACTAAAATACACATTTTAATTGCTGGAGGGACAACATGGTATCTTAAAAACACAATTCAAATCTTTGCCCAAGATACTCATTTTTTGCAACTTTGTGATTAATTTATATATCTGAGTTGTATAGTATGAGATTTGAAGCAGAAGATTGAACTGGGGAAAAATACTTCTTGAAACAGCTATAGATTTTGAGTAAACACATAAATAATTCAATATGTTGGTTATATTAATCAATTAGTCTATATCCATAATTATACTTTGTTTAGGATATGTATGAGTACAAATTTAATGCATTGATATTTCTTTATAACTTTCATTTTTATCTGTTCTTTCATGTTCATTGCTTCTGCATTATTTATCTGCTATATTGTTTGTTCATACAAGTTTATTTCTTATAAAGGTGTGCCTTTCATCGTCATGCACGTTTCCCTTTAATTTGGTAAATATCTCCTTTGTCTTGATATTACTTTTGCATTTTCAATATTATTTTTCTTTATATTTGACAGATACAATTTTGCCAACCACTTATTAGTACTTTATTATATTTTCTATCTTAAGATTTAATTTATATTTTAATTTAAATATAAAATTCATTGATATGAATGTATTTCAATATAGTTTTAATGATCATTTTGTTACTTCACAACCGATTGCATATTTTAGTTTTATCTTGAATTTTTAACGTCAAGAAAGTTGACACTGTCATTCCTGTTTTATAAACAGATGTTTGTTTTTATCCTCGATTCCTTGCTTCCCTCAAATCTTCAGCTAAGATCAGTTTATTTTTGTGAAGTATAACCTTTAGAATTATAGGGCATTTGGGCAGTAAATATTATCAAGTTTTACTTGTTCAAATATATCTATTTTTTATGGACTTTTAAAAAAGATTTTTGTTTGTTTTGTTAATGGAGGTACTGGGGATTGAACCCAGTTTTATATTCCCTTCCACTAAATTCAAAATTATACACTCTGTTTGTTTAATGGTTAACCTATAATTTATATTAAGCATTGTTAACATTTCAACATATAAATTTAATTCAATCTTTTGCTTTCCTTTTAGCTAACAAAGACCTTCGATCAATGTCAATGCATTTACCACTCCAATCTTTTTGCTGTTTTCATGTTTTAAAATTATGTTTTATTTAATCACAAGACATTTTATTACTATGAAGTGTGACTTGAATATAGTGTTTACTTGCTTTGTTCATGGATGTCTTTCTTTAATTTCCTTTTTTTGTTCTATTTCAGACTCCTAGCTAGAATAACATTCCTTCGGCCTAAAGTTAATTCCTTTACAATTCTGTTTAAACTTCCAAAAATTGAGAAGAAAATGGCCAACAAATTAATAGAAACATTAATGATATTTATGTAGTATTTTCACATAAAAATAAATAAATGTGACCCTTAAATATATGAAAAAAGCTTAAACCTATTTTGAAATCCTTTATTATATATAAATCCTTATAATAAAGGATTTCAAAATAATATACTGCAAAAACATTATTCAGCTACCAAATTATCAACAAATGAAATGTCTGACAACATATTCTGTTGGCCAGCCTCTAAATAATGATGCATTCTCAAGCATTGCTGATGGGAATGAAAAATGGTACAACACTATGGAGGGGATTTTGCAATACCTAATGAAAGTATACACACGGTCATCTTATAAATTCAGGAATCCTATTTCTAATAATCTGTCCAAAGATACAATGGCATAAACATAAAATGTTATATTTCATCTTTATTATACGAAAAAATTAAAAACAAGCATGTGGATGCAAGTAAAAATTCTGCTTTATAATTTTGAACTTGGAATCATGTATATATTTTACATAATTCAAAGTGAAATAAATAAAATAACCTAATATAACAATTATTAAAATTGAAAATAATGAAATGAAACCTATCTACGTATAAACTTGGTGGCATAATCCCACTACGAGGAATCATATTTGTGCAGTAAACCTACAATATTTTGGCTCTGTTGCTAGTAATGTATAGCCTGCAGTTAAAAAACAAACCTTTAGATAAATCTTAAGTTTCACATATTAAACTCATTATTTAAGTATTATGAATATGGCTATGTTGAAGTATTAGTATTCATGTGTGGGTACGTAGATATCAGTAAATTGAAATAAAATGAATTAGTTACTGTGTTCCTTTTAATGTCTTAGGAATTAAGTTTTCAAGTGGAAAAGAGGTACAATTATAAAATCTAAGTAGTCAAATAAATTTTACAATGTTGAATTTCAAGGTTCTCTAAAAAATGCATATCTCCAACTTTGTTCATTGAAGTGTCCTACAAGCAATGGCAACCCAGAAAGACAAGCACCCCAAACACCCAGATGATAGTCTCTAAATAGAATTCTGTACAATTCTTAACTGTTATCGCCACTAATATTTGAAATATTATAACCTCAAACAATGGCCTCCATTCTCTCTCTCCCCTTCTCCTTCTGGAACTCTGACTAGATGGTTGAAACCTCACACTCTGTACCTCTTCATTTATCAGTAGGCTGAGTTAAATGCATCGCTTGAGTTTCCCTGATCTTGATGATTTGAACTTATTGTCTGTAAAGTGGCCAACTTGTAGATATAAAGTTTCGAACAATTATTTGGTTTTTTTCACTGTGCACTGACTAGCACCAAGATAACTTTTTAAGAAATCCTGAAATAAGAGATTTATTTTTAACTCTTCCATCCCTCTTCTCTCTGTCCCAGGGCTAATGCCCCACAGCCACGCCCCCCGCCAGACCCTGATCGGTACCGCTCGGCCCGACTCGCCACAACCCGAGCAGCAGGAGCACGAGCACGAGGGTCCACGCTTCCGGCGGGAGGATGAGGGGCGCGCGCGCACGCGCCGATGCGCCTGCGCAGACGCGGAACAGCCCGAACTTGAAGAAGACGGGCGGGAGCCAACTGCTCCCGGAACAGCTCCTGGAGGAGGAACGCGGCCTGGGGTCTGGGCCGCCGCTTGCTGCCGCCGCCGCTGCCGTCGCCGAGCCGGTAAGGGGGAGCTTGGAGGGGGCGCGCAGGTCGGGAGCCGGCGGGTGAAGCCTGGGCTGCGCTCGCGGGTAGCGGTGCGTAGGTGAGGCCCGGGCCTCGCGACCCGTTAGGACCCTGAGGTGGGTCGGGGGCCACCGGGTGGTTCGTGGTGCCCACTTCTCCTTCCCGCTCATTAGTAGTACGGGCGCCTGTTCGTTGCCGCTTATACCCGGGGGGGGTAGCGGATGCCGCCACCCCAGGAGGTGGGAGGGCACCGGGCAGCCAGGGAGCACGTCCGACTGGCCCTCAGGCCATGGCCTGTTCCCAGGAGGCGGGTGCGGTGCTGTCAGGGTGCGGGGGCGGCGGCGGCGGCGGCAGCGGGGAGAGGGGTCTACCCTTGGGAGCCTGTGAATTTGCTCCCATCTCTCCTGCGTCCTGTCCTGGGGGCAGCTTTTGCTGTCCAGATTTGCAGGGCCTATGTTGCAGGTCATTTCTGCCCCTGGGAGATGAGGAGGTGCTGTCAGGGTGCGGGGGCGGTGGCAGCGACAGCGGGAAATGGGAGCAAATTCCCGCTCTAGCATAGGCAGCCCCAATCCTGCCATTGCTGCTGCTGCTGCTGCTGCTGAGCCCCCCCCCCGCCCCGACCACACCCTGCCTACCTCCCAGGAGCAGGCTGACAGGGAGAGATTCTTTCCAGGAAGCCAGGGCAGCAGAGGCTGCCCCCCCGGCCAGGCAGCGGGGGAGTTGGGAGGAAGTTGACTGGCTCTCCCAGGGCAGCCCCCCTCCCCGCCTCTGCCTCTGCCTCTGCTGCTGCCTGCTGTCCATTCTGGGCGGGGCTGCCCCCTCCCTGCCGGCAGCACCATCAACCACCCAAGGCCCACTGGCGAGTGGTGTGCACCCTGGTACCACCCTGCCCCATCAGCTGAGACGAGGCACTGGGTGGTGGGGGGAGAAGTGGGGGGGAGTAGGGGTGGGGGCAGGGCGCCCGGGCGAGAATTGGAACTGCGTCCAACCCCCGCCCGGGCCCAGGAGCCTGGGACACAGGGCTGTGTGCCAGCACTCTGCCCGGGATCCCTGGCTGGCTGGCTGTCGCCATGGTGATGGGAGCCCAGACCATCCTGCCCCCCGCTGGTTGAGGGGTGAGGGGGTCAGCTGGGGGTAAGGTTGCACTCCGGGTGAGGGAGGATCCCGCGGTGAGTGGGCACAGGCTGAGGGGTGAGGAATCGCTGGGAGTGGAATTGACCCGGCTGAGGGGTGAGGGGGACCATCTTGGGATGTTGGGGGTCCTGCAGTGAGGCATGAGGGGTGAGCTTGTGGCGTGGGGGCCATAGGTTACTAGCGTGGTGGAGTGTCGGGGCGGGTACCTCGGTGTGAGAGGAAGTCCCATTTCGGGGGTCCTGTGGGAGACTTGGGGGCTTGGCTGTAGGTGGGGGGGGCATTCACAGGGTTTGGGAGGGAAGGCGAGCAGGGGGAGTGGGGCTAGGGGGTGTGGCCTGGCCCTGAGCTGTTCGAGGTTTTGGTTGTGTCAGGACCGGTAGGTGATGGGATGGGGGTGTTAAGGATGGAGACCCGGTGGGGCGGGTAAAGGGATGGGCCCTCCGCCCCACTGCCAGGCCCTTGCCCCCAGCCCCCAGCCCCCAGCCCCCAGCCCGGCACCAGTCCCCACCTCCCGAAGAACAGGAGTTGCAGCCCGAGCGTCCGCGCTGCGGGCGGGAGGAGGAGGGGCGCGCATGCGCGTGGACGCACAGACGCACCGACCGGACCCGCCCGGAGCGTGTGAAAGCTGGGCGGGAGCCTAGTGCTCGCGGACCAGCTCCTGGAGGAGGAACGCGGCCTGGGGTCTGGGCCGCCGCTTGCTGCCGCCGCCGTTTGCTGCCGCCTCCCCTGCCGCCGCCGAGCGGGTGAGGGGGCGCTTGGTGGGGGCGCGCAGGTCGGGAGCCGGCGGGTGAAGCCTGGGCTGCGCTCGCGGGTAGCGGTGCGTAGGTGAGGCCCGGGCCTCGCGACCCGTTAGGACCCTGAGGTGGGACAGAGCTGAATTAAGTGAATACCTGTAAAAAATTGAAAAGTGAACACCACTTTCCTTTGTAGATCTGAGAATGTGATTTATGTTTTTGAAGATAGTCAGTTACAGTGTGTCAGTCTGTGGTCTACAGCTTAATGTCCCAGTCATGCGTGTATGTACATATATTGATTTTCATATTCTTCTTCATTAAATGTTATTACAGAACATTGAATATAGTTCCATGTGGTATCCAGAAGCAATTTGGGGTTGTTTTTTAATATCTTTTCCTAAATTAATTGACAATTTATTTAGAGGAGTTTCATTTTCACAGCAGAGTTGAGCAGAAAATACAGAGTTCACACATAACCCTCTCCACCCACATATATATACTCCCCTACCCTCAACATCCCTCATCAGTGTGGCATATTTGGTAGAAACGATGAACCAACATGGACACACTATTATCAACCAAAGTCCGTAGTTTACATTAAGGTTCACTCTTGATGTTGTACATTTGACAAATGCATAATGACATGTAGCCACTATAGTATCACGTAGAAGAGTTTAATCACCGTAAAAATCCCTTGTGCTCCATCTGTTCATTCCTCCCTCCCTCTCACTAAACTCCTGGAAACCACGATCTTTTTATTGTTTCTGTAGCTGTGCCTTTTCTAGAATGTCATTTGGTTGGACTCGTACAGTTTGTAGCCTTTTCAGACTCACTTTTTTCATTTAGTAATAGGGGTTTTTAGTTTCTTCCATGTCTTTCATGGCTTGATAGCTCATTTCTTTTTTTTTTTTACTGCACATATATGTTTTAAATTTACATATATATGCTGTTCATTATTTCTAAGGATGTTTAGAGCTTTAGCTTTTTAAATTTATATAGTTATCAAAGGAATAAAGCCAACCACAAAATAAGAATTAATTAAAAAAGATACACACACCTTGCTATTAGCAGCAACATTATTTATGATTGCCAAGATATGGAAGCATCGTAAGTGCACATGAGTAGTTGAATTGATAATGAAGATGCAGCATGTATATATATCTATATCTATATGATGAATGTAATGTAAGAAATATGTATATATATGTATGTATGTATGTAATGGAATACAACTCACCCATAGAAAAGAAGGATATTTTGTCATTTGCAGCCCTTCATTCACTTTTTTTTTTTTCACTTCAAAAGCGAGAATTTTATAACCGGCATGAACATTTCCATTACATCAAAAACATCAAAATACCTAAAAATAAACTTAAGGAAGGAGGTTCCCTATACTCCAAACACCAAAATGACACAAAGAAATGAAAAGATTTCTTGTGCTCCTGGATTGGAAGAATCAACACTATCAAAATGGCCACACTACCGAAAGCAATCCATAGATCCAATGCAACCCCCATCAAAATACTCACAACATTCCTCACAGAACTAGAACAAAGAATTCCAGAATTTATAAGGAGCCACAAAAGACCCCGAACAACCAAGGCAGTTTTTTGTAGGTCTTTTTTTTTTTTTTTCCCTCTTTCTTCTTTTTGTTCTCTTTTCTTATGGTTTGATGACGAGAGAAGTTGTAACATCTGTTGTAAAGCTGGTTTTGTGGTGCTGAATTCTTGTAGCTTTTGTTTATCTGTGAACCTTTTGACTTCTCCATCAAGTCTGAACCAGAGCCTTGCTGGATAGAGTGTTCTTGGTTGTAAGTTTACCCCTTTCATCACATTAAATATATTATACCACTTCTTTCTGTTCTGTAGAGTTTCTGCTGAAAAATCAGCTGATAAACTTGTGGGAATTCCCTTGTATGTTATTTGTTGCTTTTCTCTTGCTGATTTTAATATTTTCTTCTTATCCTTAATTGTTGTCAATTTGATGACTATGTGCCTTGGTGTGTTCCTCTTTGTGTTGACCCTATGTGGTCCTCTCTGTGCTTCCTGGACTTGGGTGACTGTTTCCTTTCCCAAGTTGGGAAAGTTTTCAGTGATTATCTCTCCAAAAATTTTCTCAGGTCCTTTCTCTCTGTTCTCTTCCTAGGACCCCTATAATGCAAATATTAGAGCACTTCATGTTGTCCCAGAGTTCTCTTAAACTATCTTCATTTCTTTTCATTCTTTTTTCTTTTTTCTGTTCTGAAGTAGCGATTTCCACTAATCTGTCTTCCAATTCACTGATCCGTTCTTCTGCTTCATTTAGTCTATTCTTGGTTCCTTCTAGTATATTGTTCATTTCAGTGATTTTATTCTTCAACTCTGTTTGGGTATTCTTTGTCTTTTCCAACTCTACTAAAAACTTTGCTCTGTGCATCTGTACTCCTCTTGAGTTCTCTGAACATCTTGGCCATCATTACTTTAAACTGTTTCTCAGATAAATTGCCTATCTCCTCATCACTTATTTCTCCTACTGGGATTTTATCTTGTGCCTTGGCCTGGGAGATGTTCCTCTGCCACCCCATCATCTATTTTTCTGTGTGTTTGTGGGCTCCTTCCACAGGCTTTGGGATTGTTGTTTTCTTATTTTTAGTATCTGCCCCTGGTGGGTGATGCTGGACTAGAGGCTTATGCAGGTTTCCTGGCAGGAGGAGCTGGTGCCTGCCCACTGCTGAGTGAAGCCTGGTCCTGGGCCTCTGGTGGGTAGGACTATGTCTAGAGGCCTTTGCAGCTCAGGAAGTCTGCTGATGGGTGGGCCTGTGTTCCCACCCTATATGTTGCTTGGCCTGAGGCTTCCCTCCAGGCTGTTGGGTGGGGCCAGGTCTTGGTGCTAATGGTCCGATCAAGATGTCAGCCTCCAGGAAAGCTCATGTAGATGAACACTCCCATAATGTCCATCACCAGCTTTTATGTCGTCTGGGTGAGCCACAGCCATTCCCCACATCCCCAGGAGACCCTCCAAATCCAGCAGGCAGGCCTGGCCCAGGTTCTTACGAAATCACTGCCACTGCCCTTGGACCTGGCGCACGTGAGTTTTCGTGTACACTTCCTAAGTGAATGGAGTTTCCATTTTCCTGAGTCTCGTGGGGCTTCTGGAGCCAAGCTCCACTGGCCTTTGAAACCAGATGTCCTGGGGTCTCCTCGTCTTCCCAATACAAGACCTAGACTGGGGAGCTTGACGTGGGGCTTAGAGCTCTCACTCCTGTGGGAGGGCCTCTGGGACTTCACAAATCTTCAGCTTGTGGGTCACCCCCCCCAGGGTGCATGGAGACTGATTATATGGTGAGCACACCCCTCCTACCTTCCTGCTGTGGTTCCCTCTTTATGTTTCCAGTTGCAGAAGATCTTTTTTGCTAGGTTCCAGTCTTTTTTTTTGATGGTTGTTTAGCATTCCATCGTGGATTCGTTGTAGTCTCGAGGAGAGGCGAGCTCGTGGTCCTACCACTCTACCATCTTGACTGGAAATCTTTTTTATCTCTTTTTATATATAGTGGTTAACATTTACAAATCTCAAACTCTCAAATTATCCTTTCTGCCCCCTTTCCCCCGGTAACCATAAGATTTGTTTACCTGTGTGCGAGTCTAGTTCTGTTTTATAGATGAGTTCAATAGTGTCTTCTTTTTCCTTTCTTTCTTTCTTTTTTTTTTCAGATTACACATATGAGTGATATCATATGATACTTTTCTAATTTAACCATCACTGGAATGAACACACTGCAGCAAATAGTTATCTAATACAGGGGTTGTCATGCTTTGTCTGTAAAGAGCCAAATAGCAAATACTTTCAGCTTTGTGGGTAATACATTTTTTTGTTAGAGCTAGTTACTCTTGAAACATTGTAGCATGAAAACAGCTATAGCTAGTATGTAAACGAATGAGCATGGCTGTGTTCCAAAAAAAGTGTTATTTATGGACACTGAAATTTGAATTTCTTGATTTTTATGTTTATAAAATATTCTTATGATTTTTTCAACCATTAAAATATGTAAAAGACACTCTTAGTTCATGCTGTACAGAAACAGGCAGTGGGCCAGATTTGGCCTGTGGACTATCATGTGGTCTATCCATAATATATGGAAAATATGTTCCTGATGAAATTGCTAGAATGCATACTATAGGAGCAATAGTCAAAGATATAATAGGAGAAAAAAAATCTGCCTGTAGGTTAAATGTACTTACCCTATCCTCAGTTGGGAAAGAAGATACTCTGGCTGGAGCTATTAGTGAAGATTTATGAAAGTAGAGGCATGGACTTTGGGAAGTCTTGACAGATGGTAGTTAATCAGTTAATGAATGTGTTTGACATATGAATGAAGGGGAGAATAAATGAGTTCAGTATAAAAATAGGTGAATAGAGTGTGATGTGGAAGGACTCATGTCATAAGGAGGATGAGGACAAAGGACAGAGAAGAAGCAGCCTCTGGGAATTCCCAATTGTTCTGCTGAGCTCAGACAGGGCTTCAAATGCCAAGCAATCAGCAGGACTGTATTTGAAAGGCAAAGAGCGCTACTGAAGGCTTTAGGACTATGGATTGCATTATTTCCTGTTCTGTTACTATCAAAGGTAAGCAAAGCCAGACACCAGTTAAAATGGTCAGGACAGATTTTAATCAGTACTATACTATTGCAGTGGGGAAGAGAGCCCAGCATAAACTGAACTCAGAAACAATTGTCAGCATCCAAGAAGTGGAACATTACAAAGGGGTCCTCAGTGTAAATGCTGATGAGGCCAGCTGGGTCTGCTGGCTGGCAAGTATTGAAGGGAGTTGGAGACAGGGGCTCCATCCTTCCTGGTGATCACATTTCAAAGGCATGGCTTTCAGGTACTTAGGAAAGACACTCTTGAGTTGTAGGAGATACTAGTCTATCTGAAAGGGACAGAGGAAGGAGTCACAGTTGTCAGGCCTTTTTAGTAAATGCTAAGGCAAATGAAATTCTCTTGGCAGCCTTCAGCTTTCTCATACAGGCCCTTTCTGGTTGGGGATTGGTTAGAGTCATTCTAAGGATGTGGCCTTCAGCTATTAGAAAACATGTTAGTGTTTAAGTCTTTTAATGTGAATTGGGTAGGGGTCAGGGATGGGCAAAATCATTTTTGTTGAGAGTCTGTGGGTTTTTTTAGGCCAAGGTTGAGGCCTCATGGAGAAGAGGATTTGGAGGAGCCTGGTGAGAATTTGATCAGGGAGTGAATCTTTGTCCTCCCATGCTGGTTTGTGTATTTGGACATGCATAAACTTCCCTGGGGGTACAGTCAGTCCAGCCTGATTGAGTTTACTGAGAGATAGCCTGCTTTTGGGTGTGCACTGTTCTCTCCCTTCCTGAAACGCCCTTGTATAGTTTTTGCTCCTGAGGGAAGCCTGCTCACCCTCTAGGCAGCTGTCAAATATCTCTTCCTTTGCGAGGCCCTCCTGCATTTATTTGCATCCCCCTCCTCCCTTCCCCCCATTCAAGCATAATGAATTGCTTTTTCTACTGCATCTCTTGTTGCTAAATCGCATGACCCTTTAAATTTACTTTCTGAAACTATTATGAAATAATAAGCAGGAAAGCACCTGCAGGCAGAGGCGGCATCTCATCTGTCTTGTATCTCAAGTGCATAATAACACTTTCGAGGGAAGTAGATGATTAATAAATGTTGGTTGACTTTTGACTGATTTTCCTCCTTTGGAATGATGACCTAATTAATATTGATGTGTCAGTTTTGATAGTGCGCTAATTAATTTGGCTTTAAAAAAATTCCTACTGTATCTTCCAATGAATGCACAGGCATTGTCTTCCTGCTTCAAGAAATTAATTTAATGTCTTTAATGTTCCAGAGTAAGTATTCATATTTGTGACTGTAATAATGCTTAATCCTATACAGATTGAAGGTGGAATTGGTCCCATGCATTTTCAGTGATAGTTAATTTACTACTTTATGTTAAGAATAAAGGCAATATGAAAAGGCTACCTACTATAGAATTCCAACTCTGACATTCTGGAAAAGGCAAAACTATGGAGACAGTAAAAAGATCAGTGGTTACCAGGTGTTACAGGGAAGGTGGGATGAAGAGGTGGAGCACAGAGATTTTTAGGGCAGTGAAACTATTCTGTGTAATATTATAATGGTGGATACACATCATTGTACATTTGGTGAAACCCGTAGAATGGACAGCACCAAGAGTGAACTCTAACGTAAGCTATGGGCTTTGGGTGGTAATAATAATGTTTCAGTGTAGGTTCACTGATTGTAACAAATGTACCACTCTGGTGTGGAAGGCTCTGTGTGGGTGTGAGTGTGTGTGAATATGTGTGTGGTAGGGGGTATATGGGAACTCTCTGTACTTTCCACTCCATTTTGCTTTGAACCTAAAACCGTTCTAAAAAGTAAACTCTATTTAAAACACATACAAACAAAAAAGGATCTCAAAATTTTGTCAGTAGGGAAATTAATAATCAAATTGTACTATATTCAAACAAGGTTATACTGCACACAGTGAAAATATAAACATACATATCAACAAGAATAAATTCCAAGAACATAGTTTTGGGCAAAAGTTAAAAATTACAAACATATGTATTATGATACCATTTATATCATTTTACAATATGAAAAGCAATTCTGTAATTAGTATTAGAATATAGACGTGTAATATTGTTGTGAAAAAGTGCCCTTGAATGAGAAATTGTAAATTCAGCAGAATGGTTACTACTGTTTTGGGGAAGCAAACAGAATAAAATCAGGGCTGGGCACCCACCTGGTTGAATTCACTTATGTATGTAATAATTTGTTTTTTAGTTGAGTGTTGAAACATGGGTGTTTATTATAATACTTTCATATTATTTTGTACTTCTGAAGTTCTCCATTAGAAAAGAGTTAATGGAAAATGATACTTTATTTGTAGCCAGAACATTTAAAAAACTAATCAGTAAACACTCAAGTAATTAATCTGGGAAATTCTGATGTTATGAATAATAATTTTTTGTCTTGTTAGATTTACATTTTCAAGGTCATGCCTTAAAAGCCTGCAGCAGAAATTGCTTTACTGGGAGTTACTGTCATTCAGGGTTTAGTGTGGGGATAAGACAGTCACCTTGGCATTCAGGAAGATGGGAACAGAGAGGAGCTAAGGTTAGTAGCACTAGAGAACTACACTGCAACTCTGAGGGCTCACTGGGGGCGGTTTGGACTTGGTGACTGAAGTTTGCCACCAGTCTTTCAGTTCATAGGCCTCGATTTGCATAAAACATACGCCCTACATTGAGTGTCAGGATTTATCCCATCTCTCATTCTCATGGAGATGCTGACATTCCGTGCGTAGCTTTCCTCTCTGATTTTTCCATTGTCTCTCGGTATTTTTTCAGTACCTTGTTCCAAGGAGCTGCTGCCAATCAAGTGCACCTGAAATGAAGCTGACTTGCTTTCCTGGGTGAGTCAGGATAAGCTAAGTCATGCTTTTGTAAGAAAAAAAAATGAGCCCCCCTCCCTCAAATCCCAGTGGTTTAATTTGTGTGCATGCCGCCTGCCCAATACTGATTACTTGTTTGTCAAAGAGAATCAGTTTAACAGCGTCAGAAACACCAGAATGGTATTTATACCCATTGGGGCTTACAGGGCATGTGGCCAGGGTCCATTATTGGCATAATACCTGTTTCTCAGTATCTTCAGCTGCAGAATGTGTGAGGTAATTGTACTTACCTTACGCTATCATTATAATGACTATAGGAAATAAATAAAAAGTTCTTTGAACAGCATCCTCTGTAAGTGTACAGTAAATGTAACCAGTGGTTTTTACTGTTTATTATTATTAATTAGGATGCCGTTCAGTTGTTTTCCATCACTGAAGAAAATTACATGTGAATAGATTCTAAAAATGAGTTTGGATAGATTTCTAGGAGAGTTTCTTTCTCTTAAAGTTAATTACAAGTCAACATAACCTATAAACAGTGTTGTGGATTTTATATTTTCAGAAGGGACAGAGTTTGAGTCAGTTTGGAGATTTACTGGTTTTCAGTTAGAAAGGATTCTCTCTCTTTCAAATTTCATGTGTTCTGTGAATTTTTGAATGGTTGTTAATTATTCATGTAACAAGTATTAATTGAGCACCTAGTAAATTTTAGGCTCTAGGGACTAAATGGTGAATAACACACACTCCCTACTGTTGTTGAACTTTCATGCCTGGAGTGGAGACAGAAAATCTATCTTCATTTACATGTCATAAATGGTATCTGGGTACAAGATGCTAATGGAACCCACAGGAAGGTCACCTTACTCAGTCTCAGGGTTTTGGGTTCAGTGGTGCCTACGTCAAGCCCTGAGGAATAAGTGCAGTTATCTACAGGGAGGACACAGGGATCAGCAGAGCATGGCTATACAGAAAGCATGTTTACTGGATAGGTCGCCCCGCTCTTACAAGCTCCGTGTGTTTGAGTTGTCTTCGGGTGTGCTCTTTGTACAAACACATTTAGTAACAGACTCACTTCTCATAAATACAGAGCTTACCTACTATGTGAGACGTATTTTTAGGGTTTAGGTCAGTTTTCTAAGGGTAATTGAACACATTTGGAATGATTTTTGAATGGAATCAACTTTTGACATACGGTTTTTAAAATATTGACATCTTATATCCATCGAATACATTACTTTTCATTATTATTTACTCAAGGAGTTGACTGCTTGCATTGAATGTCCCCCATTTTTACTTTTGATGAATAAAGTGAAATAGGTAGTATTAATAAGCAATAAATTAAATAGACTAAAATCAATAAGGGAGTAAATTTACTAGTACAGTGTGAAATAATGACTCTCCTTACATATCTAAACATAAGAAATGGTGAGCCCTGTGTTCTAAACATTTGTTGCAATTCATGTTTAAATTTTTTTGTTGTTCATTTTTGGTTTAGAGATGCTCTCAAGTAATTTTCCACCAGTGCTAATGAGTGTACTGTTAGCAACTTCCAGATCTATCAGAGTTAAGTAACAGGCTTTTAGGAATAACTTTAATACTTTTTTCTTACTTGCTTAATATTTGATGAATAAAAAGTGAGTTGAATTAAAATATAAATATTACTGACCTTAGGTGGATGAAACTGATGACCCATTAATGTTTAAAGTATGGGTTGATGGTCAGGAAATCTTACTTTATTAACACAGTATATATTGATATTGCTTTGGTGTGGGAGGTACCTGGATTGGCAGCATAGTATTTGTATTGTGAGGTCAATTGATGAAATAGAATGTAATACAACTTAAAATACTGAGCCGCCTCTAAATTTCAAAAAACTTTTACGACTTTAACATCATAGTAGCTGTATATTTATTTGCTGTCTACTGAGAAAATGAAACATGACTAAAAATACTATTATGAATTCAGAAACACTATTATATATTTAAATAAAATGTTTTATTCGATGAGTCAAATTTAAACAAAATATATGCAATTGCTTATGCATACACAGACATATATATGGATAGACAGACATTTTCAGTGTGTAAATCATTCAGTATCAGACAGTGCTTCTGGAATATATGGTGGTTTCACTTATTCTTTCTTATAATCTATAATCCCAGGCTCACAGGTTGGCAACTTCTGAATTATAAGTTGAAGATTTCAAGAAGAGTTGATTAACCTGGGGCACAAAGTCTTTGTGAGAAGAGTTAGTGAAATAGTATTAGAGTATAGGATTTTTTTTTTTTTTGGACAAAGAAATGACTTAAGTAAAATTTTCTTTTAGAAATTATATTTACGTTTGAAACAAAAATGGAGGGGGAAAGCCAGAAGAACGGAGGGAGGATTACTTCCTATAAGTACTACTTCGTATAAGTATAATGTGATGAAAAATGTGATCTGTCTTAGTGCGAGAGGGATGGGGTCCAGAAAATTTGGAGACCAAATCATAGGAGCAGACCTTGGTGATACATTTCACATTGCCAGCAAAATTCACATAAAGTTTAGATTAAATTCCTTAAATCAGAGAAACATAAGATATGTTTTAGATAAGGTAAAGAGACATTGAGGTATGGGTTATCTGCATTTTAATTATTGACAGTGCAATAATCTATAATATATAATTAATATCATGTAGGGTTTGATGGTACTATAACTTCTGGAATAGTTCATGCATTGTAATGTAACATTTTAATATTCTTTACTGCCTCAGATTTCCATGAAAGTTGCCTAAATGTTTACTTGAGATCTTTTAGTAAATGTGATAACTTTCCGTGAAAAGGAAAAAAAATCAATGCCATGAAATTCATAGTTTTGTTACGTTTAAAGTCACTTCTTTAAATTCATTCATTTAATAAAAGCTTTATTGAGTGCCTACTATGTGCTAAGCAATGTCCCAAATTGTGGTGATAGAGCAGTGGTTGAGACAGAGTTCATCTGGTGGAGAATGACAGAAAAGAATTTAGTTAACAGTTAGTGATCATACTGTGGAGGATAAGGTGGTGGTACATGGCAGGATGACTCCATTAGATTGGTTTGGTCATAGAAGGCCTCTCTGACTATTGAATAGACAGAAGGAAGCAGCCATTGGATGTATGGAGGAAGGAACATTGTAGATAGAAGAGATGGTGCAACGACTCTAAACTGAGAATGAGAATGGATTGTTCCCAGATAAGAAAGAGTCTGGTTGGAATCTAGCAGGTGAAGTGGGCAAGTGACATGAGATGAGGACAGAGAGATCGACAAGGGCCAAATCATTAAGGGCTTTGCAGGCCAGTATAAAAGATTTGGGTCTTATTTTAAGTTCAATAGAGAGCTATTGGGCAGTTGTAAGCAAGTGTGTTACACAGTGTATGTTTCTAGTTTTTGTACTGGGAGAGAGGGTTGGAGAAGATGAAAAATGACAGAGATTGAACTGGGTGGTAGTCAAGGCAGTAGAAGGAATCGGGTTCAGAATCGTTACTGCATTGGATATGAGAGGTAAGGGAAAAAGGAATCAAAGATTTTTGGATTTGAGTGTATTGTTGAGATGAGGAAGATGGTTGAAAGGCATAGAGAAAGGAAAACATTAATATTAAGTGTACTCTTTTGATTGTGCTGGGTTTATGATGTCAAGTGGAGATGTCAAATAAGCAGCTTAGTCTCAAGCACTAAGGAGAGGTCAAGTCTGATGATGGAGATTTGAGAATCACTGGGTTATATTATGGCATTAAAAACCAAAGGCTTGGGTGAGAACTCCCTGGAGGAATTTGTGGTTATAGAAGAGAGAGAGGCTTAGGTCAAGCACTTACAACATTTAAAGGTAGGTCAGAAAAGAATGGCTCAGCAAGGGAGACAGTTTTTTTTTTTTTTTTTTGTCTTCTAAGAATATAAAAATCTTTCTTAGAATCTTTATTCTCTGAATAAACTAGAAGACTATTCTGTGAGTTTAATAATGCACAAAGCCATTGGGTACTAAAATGTAAATACCATGTACGGTTGAATTTTAATGGTAACTATTTTGTTACTGCAGAAGTTGAAAAGTGCATGATGAACACAAAATCACACTTTTGGAAATTATTTAACAGATGAACATATTTGGGAAAAGTAAGGAATGTAAAAGGAGCAAAACAGTTGTGAAAAAACACAAACGGTAAAAGTCAAGATATTATAGTCCTATTCCTTATGTGGGAGAAGAAAGAAAAATGAAACTAATAGAAAACTCCATCCCAGAAATACCTGAGAGGAGGAAGGAGGCTGACGTGCAAAGAAAAGGAGGGAAACATAAGAGAAGGTAAAGCTATGAAGCTGGTCCATAGATTAAAATAATTAGAGGGAGGGCTGGCGGTAATCTTTGTGCGTTACCCCAACAAACTGCAGGAACAGGTAAGGCATTAAACATGGTGTGTTTTAACACCAGGTGATGACTTCTGTGAAAGTTAAAATCACCACCTGCCATTTCTATAACAGTCTACCTACAGAAAAGTAAGGTAAAGGTGGGTATTAGGTTTCAAGACTTCTAAAACCCAGTAAGACTAGGTATTTTAAACAATTTAAAAGCTTTTAGTAGAATCCCATCAATTGGGAGCATAAGGTACTGGTTTCATTCAGTTAAGTTTGAAGACGTGTAGCCTCCACCTGAAATGTCAACAATAAGTTCAGTTTTGAAGTTTCTTTTATTTTTTAATATGTAATGACTTTAAATTTAAAATTAAAATAATTTTAATTAAAGTATAGTCAGATTACAATGCTGTGTTAGTTTCTGCTGTACAGCACAGTGATTCGGTTTTATATATATTCCTTTTCACATTCCAATTTTTAAGTTTCTTAGTTTAAAAGTATTCTGGAACTCCTATTGAGAATTTTACTGTGAGAGAGTATTCATAATACCTTGGAAGCCCTCAAGTATTAACTTTGTAGTTGGCTTCCTTTAAAAGGCCAGAAAAGAAACCATTTTTCTTTACAGGTTTTAACACAAGTAACAGCGCTACTTCTGACGCATTTGAGTCCTCTGCTCCTTCAGAAGAAAGGCGGCCCTTCCCTTAACCAATCAGACGAGTCCTTGCGGTCACCTGACAGCGGACACGCGTTCTCATGGGGGGGGGCTCTGCCGCCTTCTGGCCGCCGGCGCGGTGCTCGCCTCAGATGTGGAAAGACCAAGAAGGCGTGTCCCGACCTGGGGAGCGTGCGGATTCTGACAGGACTGTCGCCGGCGTTGGAGGTGTTGCCGCAGTCGTGGATATGTGGATACGCATTTCCCTCATGTTAAAGGTAAGGGCGGTGCCGGAGGCGAGGGCGGTACCGGGGGCAGAGGCGAGGAGCGGTGTTCTGGTCTCTACAGATGTGGTGAGCGGAAGCGCCGTGGGGCTGCTGTGGCTCTGGCTTCCATTCTCCTACCCCGTGTTCGGGTTCCCTCCCCCGTCTTCGGGTCCCCTCCCCAGTCTTTGGTCCTCCCGCATCTTCAGGTCCCCCCCAACCCCTGTCTTGGGACCTCCCCTCCAGTCTTCGGGTCCCAGAGGGCGCGGCCTTCCTGACCCGGGCCTGGCCGGCTTCGTTCCGCTGGCCCCCCAGGCCTGCGTTAGCCTCAGAGGAGGTGCCGCCAGCGCGCTCGGGGTGAGCGGGGCCAGCTTTCTGTTCGGAGGACGGAGGACGGTTTGGTAAGAGCACTGCGAGCTCGTTTTGTGTCATGTGTGAGACTCTGACGGACTGGTCAGTACGGGTATGAGGGCCTCGGAGACACTTCTCGTGGGCAAAATGGGCAACATTTAAACTAGTGTTCCCTTAGAGTTCTGATTTTGGTTGTCTGGATCTACATAGGTTTTGCTCTCAGCTCGGAGTTCGTCGTAAATTTTGACTTTTTATTTTTTATTTTTTTCCTTTTCTATTTCCTCCTCTTTGTTCTGCTGGTGGAATTGAGTTATCGTTGACTAGATAGTTTTTGCCCGCTTGTGGCTTTCAGCAGGTGACCTGCTTGTGTGTCACTAATAAGAATCAAGGTGGTGGAGGGAGCAGTTAAGCACCCAGAGCCCCTGCGCCGCTCCTGAAGGGTCCTTGCTGCCCTGTTAGTGTGTAAATTCTAGAGCTGCATATTTCAGCCTAAGGCCAACTTTGCTTTCAGCCTCTGGCAACATCTGTTTCTGCTTTCAGGACAGCACATCTTTGTCTCAGTAATGGAAACCGTTACTGCAGTCCAAATATTCAGTACCACAGGCTGATGATTTTTTTCTTCAGATTTCATTTGTTGTTTAAGTGGCAAAATTCGGTTGAAGCATCCAAAATAGTTATGCCCAGAGGATGTTTTCTTGAGAAGAGTGGACATGGTGTAGATAACTTTAAATGGTGTAATATGATCTTAAGGACTTTTTTTTTTTTTTTTACTATCTCCAACAGACTGAAATTTTCCTACTTTTACAGTTCCATATTTATTACTTATCTTTAAGCTTAGATATGATTTGAAAATTGCATTTTAACCCTCCTTCTCCTCCTATTATGTTTTCACTGCAGTAGCTCCTTATTGCCTGAAGTATACAGTCCTTGGTCTGACACCTGTCTTGTCTGAGGGCCTGTCTCTCACTCTCTTTCTGAGTTTATGCTATAAGCCTCAAAGAGGAAACTCTCTGCTGTACTTGATGTTCCCATATCTCTGCCCCTTTGGGTACCATTCCCTTAATTAGGGGGACCATTCCCTCTTAGAGGGCCAGGGAGGCCCAGGCCACTTCCAGTTATGAGATTTCTGGTATATTAAAAATGAAAATCTCCAAACTAGTTTCTAAAAGTTTTGATATGTCTTAAATACTTACACTTAGCCCCTTAACATCATTAATATTGTTAACCTCAAACCCAATGTACATACAGATTTACTTGGAGACAGCATCTCTGAGTATGTAACTGTGAGGCCCAGGCCAGAGGGTCCTACTGGCTTCTCGCATGCCTCACCCTACAGGAATCCCACATCTGCTGGGGAACTACCACCTGTCCTCACAGCCCAAAACAGGGAACTCTGTTCCAGTTAGGCTGGCTGAAGTGATCTGTTCTCCCAGTTCTTACAGCACTTTGATTACAGTTCAGCTGGCGTTTCCAAAATACTGACTCACAGCATTTTGTGGATGTATTTTACCTTTCTTGATAACAAGCCCCCTTGGGATGGGGATTGTGCTCTATTAATATTCAGCACATGCTTTACACATAGTATATTCAGGGAACCAGGATGAATTAACAGATCTGTTTATCATAACATGGCATGAGCTTTCACCTGAATTCAGTAGTAAAAATATAAGCGCTGGTATTTTGAGTCATCTTCTGATGGTTTAGTGAAATCCATATGGTTTTACAGGTTTGTATGTGTGTGCCCTTGTGTTAGGTCATTGAAATAGGAATATTTATGGAATAACTTAAAATATATTTTTAAAGCTTATGCTCCTTTGATTTTAAAGGTTGTGTTAACTCCTCCACATCCTTGTTTATTGAGTACCCTGCTTGGTGCTGGGAGTTCAGTTGTGAGCCTGTGTCAGATAACTTACAAGAGGCAGCAAGAAAAAGACACTCAACAATCACATTGTGTAATGAGGGCCATGAAGGAGAATGTGTTTTGTTATTTGTGGAAGCAGATGGCATATGATTAATTTGTAAGTAGTTAAAGAGTTTTAGCATATTGGAAAGAAATTAATTCAATAAAGGCATCTCAGCCGGGATTTGACAGGCCGAGGTGAAGAGGATGTTGTGAAGAGGCAGAGAGCTGGTTGAGAGGAGGAGGTGGAAGAGCCGGTTGTTGCTAAATCTCATGCATCCACTGGCAAACTTTCAATCTTATTGATTGGAAAAATTATTGATAAGATAATGGTATGTATGTCAACTGTCAGAAACTTCTTTGGTCTTGTTTTTAAGAGAAAGAAAATGAAACCCCCATATTTGCTGGTGCCTTGAGGTTAGCATATTTAGGCAGAAGAGACCGTTGGAGTTGAAAGGCCTGTAGCGGGAACCAGGATGACTCTTCATGCTGTGACTGCCCTTCATCTAACTAGGAAGTCGGATTTCTGGGAAGGTTCTGGCACAGTTAGTCTTTAAGAGCTTAGGCAACCATCGGCATTGGAAAGTGTTGTAGGAACACTGTAGGAGTGGTGGTGATGTTTACTGAGATGACTCCAAGGAAACAGGTGGTTGTTCTCAGAGTGTCTGAAACTCTTGCAGTGGTCAGGTAATAGTGAAATAAGCACAGCGTTTGGTGTTACTCATCGTTTTGTTTTTCTTTACTTATCATTTCAGAACTCACGTATTACGGCTCTCAAAGATACAAAATATGATATTCTTTTAATACATTTGTTTTTAAGAAGGAACATCTGAAATTGGCAATATCTGAATTTTGAAGGAAATTTATTGGCCTCAGTTTTGATACCTCTTGGGCAGTATTGCCATCTAATGACTGTTACATCAAATTGTAGATAAAATTTCCCAAAGAACCCTATAAAATTAAGACATCAGTCCAGAAGATTTTACCTATTTCATTGTCAAAACAGTGTCACACCGTGATATGTAGAAAACTTAAGCCTCTAAAACAAAATAGTCTGTTTTAACAAATAAATGTATGATAGTACATTCATTTATGTGTTTTCTTTTTTACTTGAAGTATTGTTGATTTGCAGTGTCATATGGCATAGTGATTCAATTATAAATATGCATTCTTTTTCATTATAGGGAATTATAAGATACTGAATGTAGTTCCCTGGGCTGTATATAGTAGGACCTTGCTGTTTATCTATTTTATGTATAGTAGTGTGTATCTACAAATCGTGAACTCCTAATTTATCCCTCCCCACCTTTCCCCTTTGGGAACCTTAAGTTCGTTCTCTTTGTGAGTCTATTTCTGTTTTGTAAATAAGTTCATTTGTATCAGTTTTTCTGGATTCCACATATAAGTGATATCATATAGTATTTTGCTTACTTTGTCTGGCTTACTTCACTTAGTATGACAGTTTCCAGGTTCATCTGTGTTCCTGCAAATGGCATTATTTTTTTCTTTTTTTATTGCTGAGTAGGATTCCATTGTATAAATACACCACAGTTTCCTTATCCAGTCATCTGTCAGTGGACATTTAGGTTGTTTCCATGTCTTGGCTATCGTAAATAGTGCTGCTGTGAACATTGGGGTACATGTATCTTTTCAGATTAGAGTTTTTTCCAGACATATGCTCAGGAGTGGGATTGCTAGATCGTATGGTAACTCTATTTTTATTTTTTTAAGTAATCTCCACACTGTTTTCCATAGTGGCTACACCAAACTGTATTCCCACCTACAGCATAAGGGGGTTCCCTTTTCTCCACACTCTCTTCAGCATTTCTCCTTTGTGAACTTTTTAATCATGGTCATTCTGAATGGTGTGAGGTGATTCATTTGTGTGTTTTCTGTTATTGGCTTAAGTAGTAACTCTTAGAATGAAGCTGAAAAATACATAATATCAAATATAAACTCTAATTTTTTTTGACCAGTCTCTTAATTTTTGAGGGACGGGATTGAAATAGATGTTGTCTATGGACATTTCCAAATCTGTGATGTTCGGTTAGAGTTGCCAGGAGCACTTACGTGTGAAGAGTCACCCTGAGCCTGAAGTGATGCCTCGTTTTGCCTCCAATGCAGCACTTTGTCCTACGGCAATAGCAGCTTGCACGTGGATGCCGCCTTCCAGCAGACCCTCTGGAGCGTGGCCCCCATCAGCTCAGGAAGTGAAGCAGCCCAAGGTAAAGACACCACAGCAGTGAGGAGGCTGTTCCCTTGATGCAGAGTTGACAGTCATCCCTAATGATGATAGGGATGATGATAACGAGCAAATGCATTAGAGCTCTTTGTGTCAAAGTAGCCTATAACGCAGATGCGTGACATTAAAGACTCTCATGTAAATTGTTACTTAAAAGTGAAGTTTGTGTTAAGATCTGTCCTTCCTTATTTTTACATTTCTGTTTATTTGTGTGTATTTTACACGTGAGCTTTCTAGGGGTTATTTTCTCCAATGTTCTGGCCTCAGGATATTGCTCATTTAGGCTAATGTCGAGATGTCTCATCCTCCGGGGTGCGGGACTTAGACCCGGAGCACAGTAGTGCCTGCGCTTCAGGGTTTCCAGGGAAATAGCTCTGTTCTGATCATTCTCACTTAGATGGTCCAGAATTGAGCCTATCCAGGCTTGTCTGTTCAGTGGAGGGTCTTTTGAGGCTACAGTCATGGATTCTAGACTTGGGAGCCCAGGGCTCAGAGATAGAAGGCAGGTGGCAGCACCTGTGTCTGCGATTTTTCCCAGTTACCTAAGCCTCACTAGGCTTCTGGATCTTTGACTATGAAAATAGAAGGCTGAACCAGGTGATCTGTCCATCTGTCAGCATCTGACCATGACTGTTCCAATGTGACTGGTTTCGATCTTTCCAGGGTATCTCATCGGCAGTGACGTCCTCAGGTTGCTTCATGGACACATGGACGAGTGCCTCACTGTCCCCTCAGGAGAACATGGCGAAGAGCAGCGGAGGTTGGTACCTGAGCCCAGAGCCTGGAGCCTCGCACCTTCTTGCCTTGACACAGTTCCTTAAGTTCAGGATGTGTCTCGTCAGGCCATTTGCATAATAGAAAGTGGGCCACTAACGTTATCTGTCCACTAAAGTGATCCATTTGCTAGCCTCCTCTGAAGTTTTTACTCATGTTATGTTTTGATTCCCTGTCAATAGAATTGATGAAAATTTTTGTCCAATTAAAACATGGTAAGAAGCATTGAATGAAGTAAACTAAGTGGGAGGAGTGAAACATTCAGCTACTTAAAACCTCATTAAATGTTCATTAGTTTCAATTAGTCTTCTTTCTGGAATGTTCAGTCTCATACTCAGTTTCAAAATCAGAGTTCTCAAATGGCCCAGAGGTTCAGGTCCTTTTTATGTTGTCTTCTATTTACTGACATAGAAGATAAAATTGACCACTGTCCCTAGTAGTTTATGTGATTTTAATTCCTCTCTCATGTTAATCTCATTTGGCATTGGACCAAGACTGCAGGGGTCTGGATCATGGGGGAAAGTGCACAAAGTGACTGAAAAAGAAGAGATTTTTTCCCCCAGACTTAAAAGACATTCTTATGGAGCAAATGGATGCCCATAGGGGGAAAAAAGAACAAAAAGAAAAGATCAAAAGAACCGCAGCCTAAGCCTCACACTTTATACAAACCCTAATTCAGATGGGTCATTTGTGTAAATGTAAAACACAACACTATTGAACATTTAGAAAAACTCTTGGAGATCACAGTTTTAAAACTTGACATAAAAAACATGTCCATGAAAGGAAAATATTGATAAACTGGATCTCACCAAAATGAGAAAGTGTTGTTCTGTAAAAGCCCCTGTGAAGAGGATGAAGTGTGAGGCCCAGTGGAGAGGGAGGCAGTGGGTCCTCGGGAAGTAAGCGGTACATGCACAAGCTTTGGTTTCCTTAAAGCAACCTTAAGGGATTGGTACAGAGACCAGTTTAGGTTTAAGTATGTACATTACTTAGCATCACGTCTGGCATATTAACAGCCTGTTGTAATGAGAGCTTTGGAACTTGGGTGTGTGTGATGCACATCCAGAGAAGTTTCTCTTTGTGTGTGTGAGACTGTTCTGTTGATATTTATATTTTTCTGTCTCACCATTTAGCAGATTGTTATATTAAAACATTAAAATTAATGGGTTCTTACATTTCTTCTAAATGTTTTAAATATCTGGAATAGAATTTAGAACTTCAAATAACCATATGCATGTGTTGAAATATAATATATTAAACTACACCTGAACTCATAGCTGAGTGCTTCTGTGGACTGAAATTAGATGGGTAAGGTGAATGTGTTCACTGGAGGGAGGGGAGAGGGAGAGAAAGAGAGTGAGGGAGGGGGGAGGCAGGGAGGGAGAGGAGAGGGGAGGGAGAGAAGGCCAGGGGGAGGGAGAGGGAATGAACGGGATTAGAGGGAATAAAAGAGGAGAGGATGTGTTTAAATCAAATGTGTATTCAGATCACTGTTGTTATTATTTTGCTATTTTTATTTCCAGTTATATTCTCTCCTACCAAAAAGTATAGCTTTTACTGTTTATCCAAAGACTTCCCATTTGTTCCTCTCTTTAATTGGCTTGAATAAATAGAGTCCAAGAATGAAAAGTTAACATTTTGTTTTGTTTTGTTTTGTTTTAACAGAAGTGTTCACTACGAAGTTGGTGCTGTATCTGTTCACGCACGTTCCCTGTGGAGGCTGGAGACACTGAGGGTTGCGTAAGTAGAGCTTGGTGCATCCCATGCTCTGAGGGTGCAAAGTGCTTCTGCTGCTCTTGTGCTTTTATGTAAAATGGCCACGCTGATGGCCAGCTTAAAGACTTAAACATGTAGACAAGACACTATAAACCTTTTAGAAGAAAACATAGGCAAAACATTACCTGACATACACCTCAGCCATGTTTTCCTAGGGCAGTCTACCCACACATTAGAAATAAAAGCACAAATAAATGCACAAATGGGACCTAACTGAACTTACGAGCTTTTGCACAGCAAAGGAAACAATAAGCAAAGTAAAACGACACCCTATGGAATGGGAGAAAATACCTGTAAATGATTTGACTGACAAAGGCTTAATTTACAGAAAATACAAACAGCTGATAAAATTTAATAACAAAAAAAAACCCAATCCAAAAATGGGCAGAAAACCTAAACAAGCATTTCTCCAATGAAGACTATAAATGGCCAATAGACACATGAAAAAATGTTTAATATCACTAATTATCAGAGAAATGCAAATCAAAAGTACAATGAGGTATCAGCTCACACCAGTCAGAATGGCCATCACTCAAAAGTTCATGAATGATAAATGCTGGAGAGGGTGTGGAGAAAAGGGAACTCTCCTACACTGTTGGGGGTATGTAGTTTGGTGTAGCCATTATGGAAAATAGTATGGAAATTCATCAGAAAACTAAAAATAGACTTACCCTATGATCCAGCAATCCCACTTCTGGATATGTATCCGTAGGAAACTCCAGTGCGAAAAGATACCTGCATCCCAGTATTCATAGCACCACTATATACAACAGTCAAGACATGGAAGCAAACTATAGAAGCAACAGATGACTGGATAAAGAAGATGTGGCGTATTTCTACAATGGAATACTACTCTGCCATAAAAGGGATAAAATAATGCCATTTGCAGCAACATGGATGGACATAGAGATCGTCATTCTAAGTGAAGTGAGCCATAAAGAGAAAGAAAAATACTGTATGATACTACTGATATGTGCAATGTTAAAAAAAAGACACTAGGAATTCATCTACAAAACAGAAAGAGACTTGCAGACTTAGTAAATAATTGTATGGTTGTATGGTCACCAGGGAAAGGAGGTGGGAAGGGATAAATTTGGGAGTTTTTATATATGGTGGCTAACATTTACACATGTTAACCACTATATATAAAAATAGATTAAAAAAATGCTTCTTATGTATAGCACAGAAACATATGTTCAGTATCTGGTAGTAACCTGTAATGGAAAAGCTGCTACAACCACCAACTGAGGAAGCAAGAAAAGAAAGGAGAGGTAGTTATTCCCGGGCTAGAGCCCAGTCCTGGGAAAGTCCTTGACTGCTGCTGATGCTGCCCCCTCAATGCACTGCGCCCTCCTCCCAGGAGCAGGCTGACATGAAGACATGCATCCTGTGAACCTGGGGCAGCAGAGGCCGCCCCCAGGACAGGCCCTAGGACAGATGGGAGCTAGTCCACCTGCTGAGGGAGGGCAGCACCCCTCCCTGTAGCCGCCCTCTGACTGCACGGTGCCTACCTCCCTGTGGCCTCTGTAACATTGCTTTTGGTTTTGTTTTGACATAGGAAGAGCTAAGCGTCTCCCTTCTGGCTGTGGCTTCACACTTAGAACAGCAGTGCCTACCCCAAGATTATGCACAGAGTTAGTATAGTTACTAAAAGGGCTTCATTTTGTGCATCTCATCTTTAATCCATCTGGATTTTCCTCTCAATACAAAAATGCGAATTCATGTAAAAAATAATTCACCAGTCCCTGCTTCAGATATGTAGGCAGACACAAAAAGCCACCTTTTGTATGAATTCTTTGATAGGGAATCTCCAGGATGGGTGGAGAGAGAGAGAAAGAGAATGGGGATTAGGCCTTGTCTTGGGCTGGGGGAGGGAGGACATGGGTTGTGCTTTGGATACAAGCTTTTACGTTGAGGAAGGAAGTAGTCTGAAACCAGACAGTGGTGTTGGTCTCACAGCATTGTAAATGCATTTAATGCTCTTGAATTGCACAATTTAAAATGGAAAAAGGCTGAACTTCATAATTGTAAACTTAAACCATAAAAATAGAATATACTGTAAAAGAAAATAAGAAATCTGACTCCATATTAGATATGCTCTTTTGGCTTAAACACTGCCTTGTTTTCTAGGCTTAGTCTTGCTAGCTCTGCACCTTTTGTAAAACAATGTTGCCTTTAGCCTGAAATAGACAGGAGAGCCTATTCTCAAGGCTCTGACCTTTAAGGATATTAACCCTTTTGCACTAACATAAAGACAACCATTTGCAGAATAGAAAATAACATTTATTTTGTTAGAGGTTTTACAGGGCCAGCATGACCTGACCAACGTGGACAGCTGCAGACCAAGTTAATGGCAGACTTAAGTCCTGGAGAACCATCTTCCCCAAGTCAGACTTCAGGCTCCTTTTCTAGTAAAAGGGGGAGGGGATGTGGTTGGTTGTTGCAAACTTTTTGGTGTAGGACTTTTCATGTTCTTGGAATCCTTTGCAGCTGTCCACATGGGTCAGGTCACGGTGCCCCTGTAAAACCTCCAACAAAACAAAGGTTATTTTCTATTTTGCAACTTGTTATCTTTATAGGAGTGCAAAAGTGTTAATATCCTTAAAGGTCAGAGCCTTGAGAATAGGCTCTCCTGTGTATTTCAGGCTAAAGGCAACATTGTTTTACACAAGGTGCAGAGCTGGCAAGACTGAGCCTAGAAAACAGGACAGAGTGTTAAAATAAAAGGAACAGATCTAATACGGAGTCAGATTTTTTCTACTACGTAGTGCCTTGGTAAGAGGTAAGAGGATATTTCTGAGTGGGGCTTCCTCTGCCTCAGGCTGGGGTTCACGCAGGAGCCCTGCCAGGTTCACCATAACTGTGGACCTGATCTCCTATTATAATTACCTATCAAAGTCCCTTCAATTGCCTGTAAACTATATGGGGGGAGGGGGAGGCGACGTCTCATTGGCGGGTGAAGGTCAGTCTCTCCGTAGGCAAAGACCAGGGTTGTGGAGGGTTCCAAGGTGGCCTGGCCAGTGCAGTTGCCTGCTTTGCTCTCTAGCCTTGGCTTGGACACTTTCGAAGCTCCCATCCCTCTTCCCTCTGCCCTGGCGTGAATAAACAGGGTCCCTGAACCCACCAGGATTGAGCCCAGGCCATGCACATAGCCCACCTGCCTGCTACCTGTCCCCAGGTTCAGCTGCACCGTCCGCACCACCCTCACCCCTGCAGGTCCACGTGCCCAATGTCTCCGCCCTAGGGGTCCTGATGATCATCAGGGCCATTAACGAACCATGACCCACCTGCCAGTGGTGGGCAGCCTAGGACCACCCTGACCCGCTGGCTCAGAGGAGGCACAGAGCACAGAGCAGGGGTCAGGGTGCAGGGGCAGGTATTGGAACCGCCTCCAGCCTCACCCGCCACACCCTGTAGCCTCCAACACTAGCTGTGCAGCAGCACACTAGGCTGGATCCCCGCTGGTGGCAGTCCCCATGGGGACCAGAGCCCAGACCTCCACGCCCCACACGCAAGGTGATGGGTGAAGGGGTCACCTGGGGGAGGGATGCACTAGGAGTGAGGGGGGATCCCACGGTGAGGGGGGACACGCTGAGGGGTGAGGGGCCGCTCAGAGAGGAACTGACCCCGCTGAGGGGTGAGGGGGATCATCTTGCGATGTTGGGAGTCCTGCAGTGAGGCATGAGGGGTGAGCTTGTGGCGTGGGGGCCATAGGTTACTAGCGTGGTGGAGTGTCGGGGCGGGGATCTCGGTGTGAGAGGAAGTCCCATTTCGGGGGTCCGGTGGGAGACTTGGGGGCTTGGCTGTAGGTGGGGGGGGCAGTCACAGGGTTTGGGAGGGAAGGCAAGCAGGGGGAGTGGGGGCTAGGGGATGTGGCCTGGCCCTGAGCTGGTCGTGGTTTTGGTTGGGTGCCAGGACCGGTAGGTGACGGGATGGAGGTATTAAGGATGGAGACCCGGTGGGGCGGGTAAAGGGATGGGCCCCCCCGCCCCACTACCAGGCCCTTGCCCCCAGTCCCCAGCCTGGCACCAGTCCCCACCTCCCCAGGAACAGGAGTTCCAGCCCGAGCGTCCGCGCTGCGGGCGGGAGGAGGAGGGGCGCGCATGCGCGTGGACGCACAGACGCGCCGACAGGACCCGCCCGGAGCGTGTGAAAGCCGGGCGGGAGCCGAGTGCTCCCGGACCAGCTCCTGGAGGAGGAACGCGGCCTGGGGTCTGGGCCGCCGCTTGCTGCTGCCTTCCGCTGCCGCCGCCGAGCCGGTAAGGGGGCGCTTGGTGTGGGCGGGCAGGTCGGGAGCCGGCGGGTGAAGCCTGGGCTGCGCTCGCGGGTAGCGGTGCGTAGGTGAGGCCCTGACCTCGCGACCCGTTAGGATCCTGAGGTGGGTCGGGGGCCACCGCGTGGTTCGTGGTGCCCAGTTGTCCTTCCCGCTCATTAGTAGTACGGGCGCCTCTTCGTTGCCGCTTATACCCAGGGGATAGCGGATGCCGCCACCCCAGGAGGTGGGAGTGCACCGAATGGCAAGGGAGCACGTCCGACTGGCCCTCAGACCATGGCCTGTTCCCAGGAGGCCGGTGCGGTGCTGTCAGGCGGCGGGGGCGGCGGGAGCGGCGAGAGGGGTCTACCCTTGGGAGCCTGTGAATTTGGTCCCGTCTCTCCTGCGTCCTGTCCTGGGGGCAGCTTTTGCTGTCCAGATTTGCAGGGCCTATGTTGCAGGTCATTTCTGCCCCTGGGAGACGAGGAGGTGCTGTCGGGGGTCGGCGGCAGCGACAGCGGGAAATGGGAGCAAATCCCCGCGCTAGCATGGGGCAGCCCCAATCCCGCCACCGCCGCTGCCCCCTGACAGCACAAGCACAGGTCTCGCCTTCCAGGAGCAGGGTGACCTGAAACTTGAGCCCTGCGAACCTGGGGCAGCAGAGGTCAAGGCCAGGACACGCCGGTGGGCAGTTTGAAGCAATCCACAGGCTCGCAGAGGCGGACCCCTAAACCTGCCGCTGCCGCCGCTGCCTCTGACCACACCGCGCCCGCCTCCCAGGGGCAGGCTGACCTCGGGAAGTGCCTTGGGCAGCAGAGGCAGTCCTCAGGCCGTGCCGCGGGGGGAGATAAGGGCAAATTGATCAGCTCGCCGGGGGCAGCGCCCCTCTCGCTGCTGCCCCAGGTTCGCAGGACACTTGTTTCCAAGTCAGTGGGTTCCAGGGAGGCAGGCGTGGTGCGGTTAGGGGGAGGCGGCGGTGAGGGGTTGCTGCGCTCCGATGGGAAGGGGAGGGACTTGCTCCCATTTCCCCAGGGGCCTGTCCTGGGGCGGCCTTTGCTGCCCGAAATTCACATAGGAAGCCTGTCTTCGTGTCAGCCTGC
Source organism: Camelus ferus (assembly GCF_009834535.1). Lineage (NCBI taxonomy): Eukaryota > Metazoa > Chordata > Mammalia > Artiodactyla > Camelidae > Camelus > Camelus ferus. The sequence goes on along the minus strand of NC_045731.1, from coordinate 11,292,521 downwards.
TCCTGGGAGGAGGGCGCAGTGCGGTCAGTGGACAGCCTCAGTGGCTGGCCAGGACTTTCCCAGGACTGGGCTCTAGTCCAGTATAACTGACTCACCTTTTTTCTCTTGCTTCCTCAGTTGGTGGCTGTAGCGACTTCTCCATTTTAGGTTATCAGCAGGTATTGAACGTAGGCTTGTGTGCTATACAGAAGAAACTTTAAAAAAAAATCTGTTTTTATACAGTGGCTAACATCTGTAAATCTCCATCTCCCAAATTTATCCCTTCCCACCCACTTTCCCTTGTAACCGTAAGATTGTTTACCAAGTCTGAATCTTACTCTCTTTTGCAGAGGAGTTCACAGTGTCTTCTTTTTAAGATGGCGCGTATTAGTGATACGGTATGGCATTTTTCTCTTTCTGGCTCACTTCTCTTAGAATGACAGTCTCTAGGTTCATCCATACTGTTGCAAATGGCATTGTTTTATCCTTTTTACGGCAGAGTAGTATTCCGTTGTATAAATAATACCAGAACTTATAGTCACCTATTGCTTCATTTCAGTTGCTTCCACGTCTTAGCTAATCTGTATAGTGGGGCTGTATATACTGAGGCGTAGGTTATCTTTCTGCATTGGAGTTCCCTCTGAATACATACCCAGAAGTGGGATTGCTGGATCATAGGGTAAGTCTATTTTTAGTTTTTTGAGGGATTTCTATCCTGTTTTCCATAATGGCTACACCAGACTACATTCCCACCAGCAGTGTAAGAGGGTTCCGTTTTCTCCACACCCTCCCCCAGCATTTATCATTCATGAACTTTTGAGTGAGGGCCATTCTGACTGGGGTTTTGTAGTTTTGATCTGCATTTCTCTGATAATTAGCGATACTCGAGCATTTTTTTGTGTGCCCGTTGGCCATTTGTGGTCTTCATTGGAGAAATGCTTGTTCAGGTTTTCTGCCCATTTTTGGATTGAGTTGTTTGTTTTTTGTTACTAAGTTTTATGAGCTTTTAATATATTCTGGAAATTAAGCCTTTTGTCAGTCGAATCATTTACAGATATTTTCTTCCATCCTGTAGGTTGTCATTTTGCTTTGCTTATGGTTTCCTTTGCTGTGCAAAAGCTTGTAAGTTCAGTTAGGTCCTGTTTGCTTCTTTATTTTTGCTTTTATTTCTGTTGCTTGGGTAGACTGCCCTAGGAGAACATGGCTGAGAGCTTATGCCAGGTAATGTTTTGCCGTTGATTTTCTTCTAAGAGATTTATAGTGTCTTGTCTGCATGTTTAAGTCTTTAAGCCACTTTGAATTTATTTCTGTGTATGGTCTGAGGGAGTAGCCTGACTTCGTTGATTTGCATGCAACTGTCCAATTTTTGCTACATCTTTTGCTGAAGAGACTGTCTTTACTCACTGCGTGTTCTTCGTCGAAGATTGATTGACCAGAAGTTTGTGGGTTTAATTCTGGGCGCTCTATTCTGTTCCATTGTTCTGTATGTCTGTTTCCCCCCCACCCCCTTTTCCAGTTTTATTAGGTAGAATTGCTACAGTTCAACCACACGTACACATTATATTGCATGTAGATACGTACATACGCTATACTGCACTATTTTTTAGTTTACGTACATGTACTATTTATCATTGTTAGGAAGAGGTTAGATTTTTAAACTTACAGTTATTAAAGGAATAAAGCCAACTACAAAGTAAGAATCAACAATGTGGTGATCTAATCATGGACAGTCCGATGTGCTTACACATATTCAAGAAGTCAAAATGATAATAAAGTCCATTTGTGGCCTTATTATTACTGTTACTATTTTTTAGATTCCTCATATGAGTGATGTCATATGGCTTTTTTTTTTTTTTTTCGTCTTTCTGGCCCACTTCACTTAGAATGACAGTCTTCGGATCCATCCGTATTTCTGCAAGTGGTATTGTTTTATTCTTCTTGTGTGTTTGAGTAGTGTTCCGTTGTGTATATGTACATGTTCCTTATCCAGTCATCTGTTGACGGACAGTTGGGTTGTTTCCGTATCTTGACTATCGTAAATAGTGCTGCTGTGAACATTGGGGTGCATGAGTTTTTCCCAGGACTGGGCTCTAGCCCAGGATAACTACATCTCCTTTCTTCTCTTTCTTCCTCAGTTGGTGGCTGTAGCGACTTTTCCATTTTAGGTTATTACCAGGTATTGAACATAGGTTTCTGTGCTATACAGAAGAAATTAAAAAAAAAATTTTTTACATATACTGGCAAACATTTTTAAATCTCCCTTCCCACCCCATTTCCCTGGTAACCATTAGATTGTTTACTAAGTCTGCAAGTCTGTTCATGTTTTGTAGATGAGCTCATAGTGGTTTGTTTTTTTTTTTTTTAAGTTGCACATATAAGTGATATCATGTGATAGTTTTCTTTCTCTTTCTGGCTCACTTCATTTAGAATAATGATCTCTGAGTCCATTCATGTTGCTGCAAATGGCATCATTTTATCCTTTTTTATGGCAGAGTAGTAGTCTATTGTAAAAATATACCACAACTTCTTTATGCAGTCATCTGTTGCTTCATTCAGGTTGCTTCCATGTCTTGGCTGTTATATTATAGTGGGGTTATGAATACTGGGGTGCAGGTATCTTTTCGCATTGGAGTTCTGTCCAGATATATACCCAGAAGTGGGATTGTTGGATCACAGGGTAAGTCTATTTTTAGTGTTTTGAGGAATTTCCATACTGTTTTCCATAATGGTTACACCAAACTGCATTCCCAGCAGCAGTATAAGAGGGTTCCCTTTTCTCCACACCCTCTCCAGCATTTATCATTCATGAACTTTTGCATGATGGCTGTTCGGACTGGGGTTTTGTAGTTTTGATTTGCATTTCTATGATAATTAGTGATATTAAGCACTTTTTCATGTGTCTATTGATCATTTGTAGTTCTTCCTTGGAGAATTGCTTGTTTAGGTCTTCTGCCCATTTTTGGATTGGGCTGTTTGTGTTTTGTTATTAAGTTTTATGAGCTGTTTATATATTCTGGAAATTTAGGCTTTGCCAGTTGAATTATTTATAATTATTTTCTCCTATTCCATAGACTGTCGTTTTGTTTTGCTTATAGTTTCCTTTGGTATGCAAAAGCTTATAAGTTTAGTTAGGTCCCATTTGCTTATTTTTGCTTTTTTTTTTTTTTTTTTTTCTGTTGCTTGGGTAGACTGCCATAGGAGAATGTTGCTGAGATATTATATATCAGGTAATGTTTTGCCTATGTTTTTTTCTAAGAGGTTTATAGTATCTTGTCTATATGTTTAAGTCTTTTAGCCATTTTTGAATTTATATTTGTGTATGGTGTGAGGGAGTAGTCTAACTTCATTGATTTGCATGCAGCTGTCCAGTTTTCCCTACACCGTTTGTTGAAGAGACTGTCTTTACTCCATTGTATATTCTTGCCTCCTTTGTCAAAGATTAATTGACCAGAAGTTTGTGGGTTTACTTTTGGGCTCTCCATTCGGTTCCATTGATCCGTATGTCTGTTTTTGTATGAATACCGTGCTGTTTTGATTGTAGCTCTGTAGTATTGTGTGCAGTCTGGGAGGGTTATTCCTCCAGCTTCATTCTTTTTCTTCCATAATGCTTTGGTAATTCTGAATCTTTTATTATTCCATATAAATTTTAGGATGATTTGTTCTAATTCTGTGAAAAATGTCCTGGGTAATTTGATAGGAATCTGATTAAATCTGTAGATTGCTTTGGGTAGTATGGCCATTTTAGCAATATTAATTCTTCCAATGCAAGAACATGGGATATATTTCCATTTCTTTAAGTCCTTTCTAATTTCCTTAGTCAGTGTTTTGTAGGCCTTTGCAGATGTCTTTCACTTCCTTGGTCAGATTTATTCCTACGTATTTTATGTTTTTGGGTGGTTTTAAAAGGGATTATTACTTTCGTGTAGAGAAATGCCACTCATTTCTGTATGTTGATGCTGTGTCCTGCTACCTTGCTGAATTCTTTCAGTAGCTCTTACAGTTTTCGTGCGGAGCCTTTAGGGTTTTCTGTGTATAGTACCATGTCATCCGCATAGAATGACAATTTTACCTCTTGTCTTCCAACTTGGATCCCTTTTCTTTCTTTTTGTTGTCTAATTGCTATGCTAGGATTTTTGATACTGTATTGAATAGAGCTGGTGAGAGTGAGCATCCTTGTCTTGTTCCAGGTTTTAGTGGAAAGGCTTTCAGCTTTTCACCGTAGAATATTATGCTGGCTATAGGTTTGTTACAAATAGCTTTTACTATGTTGAGATATGTTCCCTCTGGACCCACTTTGGTAATACCATGGGCTCAGTGCAGTCAGGGGGCTGGGAGGATGGTAGCAGCGGAGGCAGCAGCGACAGGAGGAGGGGGGCTGCCCCTTCCAAGCCAGTCATTTGCTCCCATCTCCCTGTGGCCTGGCCTGGCCTGGCCAGGGAGCGGCCTCTGCTACCCCAGGTTCACTCTAGGCAGGTCCCCAGGTCAGCCAGCTCCCAGGAGGTGGGTGTGGTGTAGTCAGGGAGCAGGGGGCAGCTGGGGGAGGGGGCCTGCCTTGGAGAAGCTGGCCTATTTGCTCCAGTCTCCCTTGTGGCCTGGCTTGGGGGTGGCCTCTGCTGCCACGGGGGGGGTGGGGGTCACCTGACCAGTACCAGCTGACCCCATCTCACCAACCTCCAGTAAGTAAACTGGGAAATATGTGTCCTGCCACCAGGGACAGCAAAGGGTGCCCACAAGCCAGGTGTTGGGGAGACAGGGAAGACTGGGGCAAATCCAAAGGCTTCCCCAGGGCAACCCTCCTCCCCTTGCCATTAGCTGTGTATTCTTGCTGGATTTTAAAATTTTGTCAATCTAGTGTATGTGTAATATTTCATTATGTTTTAAGTTTATGTATTCTTAATTATTCATGAGATTGGTAGCCTTGTTATGTTTGTTGGCCATTTAAATTTCCTTTCTGTGCTTGTTCAAGTCTTCTGCTCATTTTTCTGGTGGAATGTCTCTTGTCTTTACTGATCTGTAGGAGTTCTTTATGTAGCTGGATGTTAAGTCTTTTTCTCAGTGATACCTGTTGTAAATATTCTCTCTGGCTTTTTTCTATGGTTCTTTTTAATAAAAACTTTTTTTTTCTCAAGTAGTCAAAATAATTTTTTCTTTCCATATCAAAGGAAAAGTACTCCTATATTATTATCTAGAAGTTTTTTTTTTCCATCTTTAAATCTTACATCCATCCGAAAGCAGTTTTTGTATATGGTTTGAGGTGGAGAGTCATGTAATTTTAAAAAATATGGATGCCTAGCTCCCCCAGCAGCAGTTATTTTGAAAGGTTGCCTTTCCCCATGCTCAGCAGTGTGGCCTTACCATGAGTGTAGCAAGGGTCTATATGCTTGGTCTGTTTTTCTGGGCCCTTTTCTGTTTGATTGATGTTCGTTTCTACATCAGTACCACACTGTCCTAAATATTGTTACTTTATTGATATCTTTAAGAGAGTATTGACTATTCTTGACCTTTGATACTTCCAAATACACTTTAGAATCAACTTGTCAAATTGCACCGCAAAACTTTTTTAACCTTCTGATTCTAATAGGGGTTGCACTGAATCTGTCATTCAATGTCAGTTTAAATTGACATCTTTACATCATGAGTCTTCTATTTAGTGACCATTTGGCATAACCCTTTATTCAGTTGTCTTTCTATAAAGTTTTTAAATTTTCTCTGTAGAGATTTTTCATCTCTAGATTGTTAGGTTTACTGTCACAACTGTATATTTTTTAGCACAGTAGTGCTATTGTTAATAATTAAAAATTTTTTATTTCTAACGTGTGCAATATTTACTATAAAATTTTTATGGAAGGCTTTTGTTTCTAGTATGCTAACAGTTTTTCTCAAGAATAAATTTCATTACCTTTTCTCCCTTATATTTTCGTTATAAATTTTTTTAAACATTTTTTATTGATTCATAATCATTTTACAATGTGTCAAATTCCAGTGTTCACAATTTTTCAGTCATTCATGGACATATACACACTCATTGTCTCATTTTTTTCTCTGAATTATCATAACATTTTGTGTATATTTCCCTGTGCTATACAGTGTAATCTTGTTTATTCTACAATTTTGAAATCCCAGTCTATCCCTTCCCACCCTCCACCCCCCTGGCAACCACAAGTCTGTATTCTCTGTCTATGAGTCTATTTCTGTCCTGTATTTACGCTTTGTTTTTGTTTGTTTGTTTTTGTTTTTGTGTTTTAGATTCCACATATGAGCGATCTCATATGGTATTTTTCTTTCTCTTTCTGGCTTACTTCACTTAGAATGACATTCTCCAGGAGCATCCATGTTGCTGCAAATGGCGTTATGTTGTCGTTATAAATTTTATTGATGTTAAAGCACCCTTGAACTCTGGATAACCGTAACTTGATCCTAGTATATTATCCTTTTTATACGTTTTGTGTTTTGTTTTTATTTAGGATGTTTGTTTGTATCAGTGTTCAGGATAAGATTGATCTGTGATTTTCCTTTTCTTTCTTATCTTCTGTTGGGTTTAGGTATCAGAATTTTGTTAGCCTTATACAGTGAGCTGAGGAAGTTTCTCTCTTTTCTGTTCTTTATGAGATTTAATGTTGGGAATAGTTCTTCCTTAAATGATTGCTAGGACTTAGAGTGAAGCTATTTGGGCCTAGAGTGTTCCATATGGGAAGATTTTTGACTATTCAACTTCTTTAGTGGTTAAAAATCAGCACAGCTTTTCCATTTCTTACATCAGCTTAGTAAATTATACTTTTCCAGGAATTTACCCATTCAGATTCTCAACATTAATTCATAATAGTTTCTTCTTAATGTCTGAAGATCAGTAGTAACATTTTCTTTATTTGTGATACTACCTTCTCTGTTTTGAGATGTATAAAGTGGTATGAACTAGTTATTTCTATCAGCTAATTATTATTCATCTACAAATACTATCATAAAATTACTAGATGTAAGTTTTGCAGTCATAATAACTTATTTTTATATGGTAATATAATATGTTGATCTGTAGCCAATCTTTGCATTTTAGCAATAGAATATGCAATTGAAAAGGTGTAACAGGGTCACAGAAACCAAGCACGAAAAGAGTTTCAAGAAGAAAAGAAGAGCCAGTGGTACTGAGGAAGGTTCAAATAGAGGGCAGATTGGAGGTCTTAGATTCAACAGAAATTGGCCTTACCAAGAGTGGTCAACCTCTTAGAGTTATGACCTTAAGTTCCTTTCTTAAGACACTTCTGATTTCAAAATCCACCAGGCATCAGAAGTAAAATTTCAGAATTCTTAGCCAGAGAAATTGCAGCTATATTCCTTTTTTTCATTTCTTTAAAGTTAGGGCTCTAAGATCAAGGATGAAATTCCCTGAGGGGAGTTTGGGGAGGTGTTTTTTCCTTTTCATCCTGTAGGTGTCGTCACCTAAGTCCTGAATGTTTAGTGCTTTCATTTTCTAAGAATTCTGAATTATACCTTTTATATCAAAATCAGGTTTTTCACATGGTACTTTTAAAATTTTGCTAAATATGCCTTTAATTAAAATTGAGGCCCTGTGTTGAGGTCTCCTGAAAGGCAGTGTAGAAGCCCATGAAAATTTTGAAGGAGGTGATCATGCTTCACATCTGTGGAAATTCTATTTAAATTTAATGTTAAAGATCATTTCATCTTTGCCTTTCATTCCAGGAACTTGTGTCCCTGAGGCCTGGTAAAGCTGCAGAGCTGGTTGCTACTCACTTTTCTAAACAGATTGAAACAGTCCTTAAAAAACTTCAGGTAAATTTTGTACTCACCCTAGACATCATAACCACAGAGGCCCCCCCCGCCCCATATCTTCTGCTGTAGTAGCTGCAACGGTATTCTCTTTGGGTTTCATGTAATTTATTCAGACTTCTGTCATCCTCACATTGTGTTAATGATGACTAGAATTTTTCTTGGAAAATCTTAATTGGAATATAGCTGTATTAATGTTGAATACTGAGATGCTCAGTTGGAAGTACTGTATGTATCATGCAGCTAGTATTCCACTCGTCACCACCACGGCATTGCTGGGAGAGTGCTTTGCTCACTACCTTTATGGCCACTGAGTGGTAGAGATAGGGAACAGGACGGTGACAGGGACACGTAGCACAACCCAGGGTCCCCACGTGGCAGTAATAGTAGTAGGAGACACGTACACAGGATGGAAACCACAGCAGTGAGTGGGAGGCAGCTGGCATAAGAGACAGAGATGCGGAGTTCATTCACTGACACGCTTCATTTTCCCACTACTGTGCCCCCCACCCCCCACCTCCCACAGTATGGTAGTCTCTGGGGGGCACAGATAAGTGTACATTGTTTTCTTTAATTTTTTCATAGGAGCTGAGAAGCACTTGTATAAGCACAGTACAGTGTTAAAAACTCTACACCAGACATAGTAAAAAAGTGCTGCAGGAACAAGAGGAGAGAGGGATCGACTGAGAGAGTCAGACAGGAGTTCCTAGATACGCACGAACTGGGCTTAAATAATTGGTATCAGTTGTCTAGGCAGAGAATTGGGCAGGAGTTCTAGATAAAGGGTCCTGGGTGTGCAGAGACTTAAAGGCACAAAGCGTCATGCATTTTCAGAGGATGACGTGGGGGCGATAGCAGAAGATGAAGCTATAAATATGTCGGGGGGAGAAGTTAGAAGTATAGAGACTGGAAAATAGGGTTTGGGGGTTACAGTGAACAGTTTAATATGTAAAGCTAAGAAATAATATACTGAATCTTCTGTGTGCTGGAGAATTACTAAGTGTTTTACGCAAGGGAACTATACCATTAGATTCAATTTATAGAAAGTTAACCCTGTAGTGTGAGTATGACTTAGAGGCACCACCGCTGAATATTGTTACTGAAGATTGTTTTTCCACTTAAATGAGAAATACCATGCTTTAGAAGGTCTCTGATGTAATTTGCAGTTTTACCTGGCCAAAAAGCAGTCTTGGTAACGTACTTTTTAACTGTAGCTTTAATTATAGATGTGATTACATAATGCTTTTTGTTTTAGAGAAGATGTCTTTGTAAATCAAGAATTGCTGCAAACGTCTCCGTGTGTCGCAGAGCAGTTCACTGAGCTGTTGTGTCCGTTCAGCCCCAAACGGGTTATAGAGATGCTGCCAGGCCTGGAGTGCTGCCGCCTGGAAGAAAGCATTCAGGTGAGACCAATGGTGTAGAGGAGGCAAGAGTCAACTTCCCTTAATCATTCACCATTGTATAAATGAGCAAAGGGAGACTCATATTAAATTATCTGCTTAAGTTTATACCTGGTAAGTGCTAGCACCTGAGATTAAACCCAGACAGTCTGACTCCATGGTGCATGGGCTCCATTGCTGTGATAAAGTTCTTCTTTGTTTATTCCAGTAAAATCAGAAACAGCACGTGTCCATCATTGTTATTAGTCAAGGTTCACAGCCATTATAGCCAACTTGATAAATGTAGAAAAAGGAATACCATAAAAATACTAAGAACAAAACACACTCTAACTTGCAGGCACTGATGTCACATGGTCCTGCTGTGCCGGGACCTACAGGCTGAATGGCAGCCAGGAGCCTTAGCGCAGGTGTTGCCTGGATCCTCTTTTCCTCGTATTCTCCTGTTTCCAAATGAAAATGAATGTGTGCACACACGCGCGCGTACCTGTGTGTATACGCATATACACATGAACTCTAGTCTAGGAGAAGAGGTAGCACATTCCCTGTTTAAAATTTGTTTTTAAGCCTCCATCAGGTCTCCTTTCCTCTGCTGTTAGTACTCCTGAAACGGTAACCTGCGTTTTCCACATCCACCTCCTGAACTGCCGACACACTTAAAAAATTTTAATTATGAAATATTTCAAATGTATAGAAATGTACAGAACATCAGGTACATGTATACCCACCAACCCAATTTTATAAATGTGAACACTCTGCTGTACTGGCTTCTATCTTTGTTGTTTTGTTGTTTGTTTTAGAAATAAAGCACCCATTACCTGTTATGTCCCCCTGAGCTTATCACCCACGTGAAGTTGGGCAGTTTCTCCTTCCCATCCATGTTTTTAATTTTCCCTATATATGCATTTACCTAAGGAACACAAGATACAGTTTTATATATTTTAAAAATTTGTATAATGATATACTGTATGTATCCAAATGCAAATTGTTTTTTATTAATTTTTATCTATCTTTATATGTATAGATCTAGTTCATTCATTTTAACCTTTATACAGTAGTCTATTAACTGACCACAACATTGTACACTGACTATACTTCAATAAAAAAAGTAAATAAATAAAAGCAGTCTACTGACTGACCCGCCACAATTCATGTATTTCCCTATTCGTGGACGTTCCGATTGTCTGCAGTCCTTGGCCGTTACAAACTGCTCCATGGGACATCTTTGTGCATATCTCCTAGGTACTCAGGTGAGGTTTCTCTAAGTAATGTGCCTTAATATCCCCGGAAGTGGGATTCTTTAGACAGTAGAGTAGCTTAATTCCACTGGTTTTTGCCAAGTTGATTTCTTAGTTGTTTCCATCCTCCTCATCCGTGTTTTTAGTTTGCTGTTTTTTCACATCCTTGCATGTTCCTAATATTTAGACGTCTTACGTCTTTTTTTATTTGATGGAGCATGACACGTAGCCTTGTTGTTTTAGACTTTAATTTCTGCCAGTTCTGATGGTTCTCATTGATCACTCATGACACTTCGTCGCTTTCCATGTGTTCAATGACACTGGGTTTTCTTGTCCCTGAACTATCTGTTCACATCACTGGCCCATTTTCCTAGTAAGGATTTGCCCTTTGCACTGATTTCTCAAAGTTCTTGTTATTTCTGGGTTTCTGATGCTAAGCGCTCTTTTATGTTGGAGGTGCCTCCTTCCATGCTGTTATGGCATATTTTTTAAATTCATTTTCAGTGATTTCCATTTTAATTATCAGTATTTTCCTTTAAAGTTAAGTTTTTGTGTGTGTGACTTTTATTTCCATTCCTACTTTAATGGCATAAAGGATATCCTCTTATATGAGTTTTATAGTTTGGTTTTTTACATTTTATCTGGAATTTATTTTTGTAAACAGACCAAGAGAGGGATTTATATATTTTTTCCATGTGGATGACTGATGATCCACGTGTCATTTTGTCCTTTCTTCCCTTATTTTTAATGCCATACACCAAACTCCCAAATACACGTAGATGTTTCTGCGGATTCTGTTCTTTTTTGGTCATTTTTCTTTCCTTATACTAATACCACAGATTTTAATGAAAACAGCTTTAGAATAAGATTTACTAGTTGAAAGAAAATTCTTCCCTTGTCATTCTTTTTCTTTGAAACCCTTTGGCTGTTCTTGGCCTCTTACTATTTCATATCAGTTTAGGAATCACATTGTCACATACCTTTATAAATAATACATTTTCTAGGATTTTGATGAAGAAATGCATTGAATTTATAGATTCATTCCAGGAGAATTGACATTTTATGGTATTGTTTTCACATCCAGCACCATGGTTGCCTTTTAAAAATGCCCTTTGTGCTCTTTGGTGAGGCTTTGTCACTTTATATAACATCTTGTCTCTTGTGTATTTTCTTAAATTTGTTCCCAGATACTTAAACTTCTTGTTAACATTCTAAAGAAAATTTTTTGAAATGACATTTTTTACTGATTAGTCACCTGAAATTTTAAGAGGTTAAGCTATAAGTTGTTGATAGATACAGGAAGGTCTTAGTAATCTACTCTTACAGTGCCCAAGTCATTTTAATCTTTCTGTCATCACATTTTAGTATCGTGACGAAGCAGATAAATGAAATGCTCAGACCTAAAATGAGTATTTTGAAATTAAGGTTCAGTTGTGTGAACAAAAAAAGTAAAAGAAAAAAAAAAAGATTCAATTGTGTGGATTACCTTGACAGTCCAATCCAGATTTCCCAGATGAACTGATGTGTAAATGCTGTATCTTGTACTTTTCGTTAGTAGCTTTTTATTTTTAGTTGGTATAATCTTACTTTTATCCATGTCAATTGGAATTAAATTTAGAAATATTTCCATCTCAACTCATGTATTGTTATGACCTCGCCACTCCTTAAAGGCATCTACTTTTCATTCAGTCATAATTTGGGACAATTCGTAAATTTTAGCAAAACTGTGTTTGACTTAGTCTCCCCTGTTCTATTTATAATTTACTTTGAATATTTTTTCAAATAATGTGCTCACAATTCTCATTTCAAGGCTCAGTTACTGTCACTTGGAACTGGAACTAAGTTTGTCCAGTACAGAGGAACTGGAGCGCTCTGTGATGTATGAGTTTGGCACTGGGGTCCCATTTTCAGACTGAGGAGGAGCAGGCAGAGTCCTGAGTGGCAGGAAGGGAGTGAGTGGGAGGTGTTGGGGGAGCTGTAGGAGCTGCAGTCCAGGAGGCAGGGGAGGCCAGGTTGTCACGGGTCCCCAAAGCCATTGGAATAACCTCATTTTTTATTGTGAGATAGGAGTCTGTTGGAAGGATTTAAACACCAGATTGAATATGTGAAGATCTCTGAACTTAAGCCTCTAATGAGAAAGAGGGAGAGTGTTCCACAGTGTGGAACTTACCTCCACTCATCCCACCCACACGCCCATTTCTGTTTGAGACTTCAGTGGGGGTAAAGCTTGGCCACTTCCTGGGAGGGGCAGGGAATGGCTGGTGGGGCTGCATCCATTGTCTAAGTTAACTTACTGTCAGTAAGGCAGGAGGGTCATGCCTTCTGTGTCTTTAATGAAATTCAGTAAACAGTAATGTGTGCCTGTGAGGAAATGAAGGTGAATTGATGTCTGTGGGGATAGTTCTCAAAGTCCATATGTTGCAGTTATATATTATTAATGTAACTTAATGATAAGGTGACTTAAAAATCAGTAACAGAGTTATCTCTTTAGGCCTGTATGAGACAGCTTCAGCAAGAGCTGACTGACACCCGAAAGAAAGTGTCCATGTTGGAAGCTTCCCTGGAGGTGACAGCACATCATCACACTAACTCAGAAAATGAGAAGCAGGAGTCAGAGAGGAAGTCACATCAAGCTGCGAACCCAGTACGTGCAAAACCTAGCACGTCGGCCGTGAGTGTGCAGCGCAGAGCGTTGCAGGACACTAGCTTCTCAGGGACAGCTTTCTTTTGTATCTTCATTATAATTACACTTTTATTATCTTTATAATGCACTTGTTTCTTAAACTTTGACTTTCATTCTGCCATTTCTTTATTTATTTTTCTGTTATATTTACCCTTAGATAAGTTGAGAATTATACATCTTTCCTCACAGAAGTTAACTTTTTTTTCCTACTAAACAGTATTTTTTAGTGATCTCTCACCACAATGAGGCAAGCAAATAAAATCAGAGGATAATGTTTCATGGCATGGTCCAGAAAATTGTCATGTCTCTTCGCTTTTGTGAATGGATATAAAATCTGTGTGTATTGATTTCATGGATTTCAGAGTAACTTGTGCAGAAAGGTCATTATACAAACCAGTTGAAGTTAGGCATTGCCTTCATTTTCTCTTCATTTTACGTATGTTGTCAAAGCATGGAGAAGTTCAGATGACGTCTGTACACCCAAAATAGAGAATTAGGAAAATTGTCTAGATCCTGCCTTTGGATTTTTTCTTAACTTTATTGAGGTAAAATTCACATAGGGGGGATTGCATAACTCAAGTGGTAGAGTTCATGCTTAGCATACACAAGGTCCTGGGTTCGATCCCCTGTACCTCCTCTAAAAATAAGTAAGTAAAACCTAATTACTTCCAGCCACCAAAAAAAAAAAAAAAAAAAAAAAAATTCACGTATCATATAAGTCACCCATTTAGGATGCATAGTTATTATCTCCTAGTATATCCAGAGATGTGCAGCTGTCACCACAGTCAATTTTAGAACATTCCCATCACCCCAAAAAGAAAGCCTGCATCCCTTGGCCATCACCCCCAGCCCCCGTCCCTCTCAGCCCCCGACAACCACCAGTCTGATTTCTGTCTCTACAGATGTGCCTGTTCTGGGTGTTTCCCATGGATGGAATCACATGCTGTGTGGTCCTTCATTATTAGCTTTTTTCACTTGACGAAACGTCTTCAAGGTTCATCCATGTTACAGCGCTTGTCAGTATTTCCATTTCTGTTTATTGTCGAACATTACTCGGTTGTGGGGCTAAACCGTTTATTTATCAGTTGATGGACCTTTGGGTTGCCTCTGCTTTTTGCCTATTGTTAATAATGCTGCTGCGAACATTTCTGTCCAAGTTTTGATGTAAACATGTTTTCATTTCTTTAGGGAATAGACTTAAGAATGGAAATGCTGTCATATGGGTCATACGGTAACTGTGTTTAACCTTTTGAGGAACTGCCATACTGTTTTCCAGAGTGGCTACATGATTTAACATTTTTATCCAAAGTGTGTAATTCTCCCAGTTTCTATGCATCCCTGTCAACACTGGTGATTAGCTCTCCTGGTGGGTGTGAACTGGCATCTCATTGTGTTTTGATTTGCATTTTTCTGATGACTGAGAATGTTGGGGATCTTTCCATGCGTTTATCCATTTGTGTATCTTCTTTGAAGACGTGTCTGTTCAGGTTTTTGCCCATTTTAAATTTGGATTGTCTTTTTATGATCGAATTGTAAGAGTTCTTTTTGTATCCTGGGTGCAAGTCTTTGATCAGATGTAGGATTTTCGAGTATTTCCTCCTATTCAGGAGATTGCCTTCTTACCTTCTTGATGGTGTCTTTTGAAGACTAGAAGTTTTTAATATTGATGAAGTTCAGTTAATCTATTTCTGTCTTTTACTGTCCTACCTAAGAAACAAGTGCCAGATCCAGTCATGAAGACACACACCTGTGTTTTCTTCTGAGAATTTTGTAGTTTCAGTTCTTTCATTTTGAGTTAGTTTTATATGTATTGTATGAGGTAGAGGTCAAATTTTGTTCTTTGGCTTGTGGATATCCCGTTGTCCCAGTACCATTTGTTAAAAAGACTATTATTGTCTCATTCAGTTATTTTGACACTCGTATTGAAAATCAGTTGATCATAAATGTGAGGGTTTCTTTTAGATTCTCAGTGGTGATGCATTGATCTGTCTGTCCTATGCCAGTACCAAGTCAGATGTTATGAGAACACTTTCCGAGTCTTCTTGCATATTACCAGTTGTTTTACATAGTAATAAAAAGTCAGTGTCGTGGAATGTGTGTAACTCCACTTCTGTGGAGACCTGCTGCTTCCTGAAGGGGCCTGTGGCCAGCTTATGCTTTGCTGACTCTGTGACATGACAGAAAGTAGGCTTACAAAGATAAAGTCCATTCCTTCCCCCCCATTCAGACCTTTAGTT
>NC_045731.1:11214018-11277105 GCF_009834535.1 Camelus ferus | reverse complement strand
ATGAGCCAGGGCGCAGAAGGTCAGGACTAGGAGCTGAGGGCTGGGAGCAGGTGGGCGCAGAGATGCAGACCAGCACCTGGAGGGAACTAAGGAACAGGGGAGACTTCTGGGGGCTCAGGGAGCAAAGAAGAGGCTTAAGGTACCCAAGTGCCAGGAGCTCTGCTGGGAGGGGACCAGGGTGGGACAGAGACTCTGCCAGGGGACAGCTGCCCAGAAAGGGAGGGGCACCTAGCAGCTCCAGGGAGAAGGGCCCAGGAGCAGAGCGGAACGAGGGGGGTGACCTGCGGCAGGTCAGAAGGCAGGGGCTGCTAAGGGCCAGCACCCCAGGGACAAAGCTCAGGGAGGCCACAGGTGAGCAGGCGACTGAAGACCAGGAAGGCAGGGGGCTTCTCAGGAACATGGAGAAAGCTACTAGAGCATGTGCGGGTGAGCAGGGGCTGGGAGGGCAGGGTGGCTGCTCCAGCATCTCCAGGAAGCAGGTAGGGCTTGTGCAGGTGGGTGGCGGCTGCGGGGCACAGGGCTAACACAGGATTTCAGGAAGCAGGCAGAGTTTATGCAGGTGGACAAGGGGCTGGGAGGGCAAGCAGCTGACCCAGGAAATCCAAAGAGCAAAGCCAGTCCTGGGAAAGAAATTCCCGGACTGGATCTGAACTAGGCTGAGGGCTCTGGGGCCGGCCAGAGGGGCTGGGGCTGTTCAAGGCCTGTAGCTCCAGGGACAAGGGTCAGAGAGGGTGTAGGTGAGCAGGGGGCTGCACCAGGAGGGCAGGGGGCTGCCACAGGGACTCAGAGAAAGCACGTAGACCTTGTGGAGGTGAGCAGGGGGCTGCCGCAGGAGCCCAGGGACATGGCAGAGAGTTTGAACTAAGGTCTGAGTAGCTGAGCAGGCCAAGCTGAGGGCTCCTGGGACAGCAGGACCCTTGAGCCCCTGAGGGGCTGGCCGGATGGCGTCCTGGGGTGGAGAGAGGGACTTCTGTGGGAATGAAGGAGAGGGGTCACCCCTGAGGGGACCCGATGGGCCCCAGTCCTTGGGCTCAAGGGCCCGTGGCGGGCTGGGAAAGGAGGGGTGGACGTGCCATAGCCTGGTGGGGTGAAACAGACCCTGGACCCAGCAGAGGGAAGGAAAGTGTGGGGCTCGTTCAGGGCCTGAGCTGGGCTGCCAGCCGGAGCAGAGCAGATGGGTCACAGTGAGAGGAGACAGGCCCGGCCAGGGATGTGCCCGGGCTGCTGGCACCGAACAGGCGAGGAAGGTGGGGGCAGTGTGGGGCCCCAAACTGTGCTGAGGGATGAGCTGGACTGAGGAAGGACAAGGGCATAAGGAAAGCAGGGACCTGAGAGCCACGAGCTGGGGTGGGGTCAGAGGCCCTGGTGGGAGGGGGAAGTGAGCTGAGGGGCTGCACGCTGGAGGTCCAAGAAGAGGGACCGGAGCTCCCCAAGGCACAGACTCGCAGCCGGCTGAGGCCACAGGGATGAATGGGGGGGGGCCAAGGAGGAGGCCTGCAGGGACAGAGTCTGGGGGGGCCAGGGCCCAGGTGCTCTGGCTGCAGAGCTGACCCAGAAGACACGGGCCCGGAGGGCAAACAGCAGGCCAGGCAAGGGGCCACGAGCAGGCTTCTGGGTGGTGGAGGCCCACCACACCAAGGACAGGCCCGCTTACCCAGGGCAGGGCCGGGCTGGGGCAGCAGGACGGTGAGCTCAGGGGACCAGCGGACGCTGGCCGGGAGCAGGCAGCACTGGTCAGGACTCAGACACAGGGTTCAGTCAGGCCAGGCACTTGCAGGAGGTTAGGGACCTGGGGGGCTGTCACCCAGGTGATCACCCAGCTCTGACCCACAGCTGCAGAGGCACGAGGCCCCAGGTGGTGAGGGCCCTGCCGGCCAGCTGGTTTGCAGACATTCTGCAAGCACATGGGTGCTGGGCTCAGGGGTGCCCAGACCTGGGCACGTGACACCCTGCCCGGACCCTCCCAGGGGTGAAGCCCCAATGGTCACACGGCCTGCTTTCTTGCAGGCTCCAGCAAGGCCACTTCGGTTTATCCTCCGACTGCTGGATGTGGGGACACACCTGGCTCCACGGTGCCCTTCGGCTGCCTGGTCTAGGGCTAAATCCCTGAGCCGGTGACGGTGACCTGGAACTCGGGCGCCCCGTCCAGCGGCATCCACACCTTCCCGTCCATTCTCATGTCCTCGGGGCTCTACTCCCTCAGCAGCTTGGCGACCATGCCCGCCAGCAGCTCGGCCGGCAAGACCTTCATCTGCAACGTAGCCCACCAGGCCAGCAGCACCAAGGCGGACAAGCGTGTGGGCAAGAGGACAGGCCTCAGGGAGGGCGTCCACTCCCAGACAGGACCGAGGTCAGCCCTCCTCCCGGCTCGAACCACATGCCAGGATGGCGACCTCGGCCCAGGGTATCAGAGGGGATGCGGTCTCCTCACCTGAAGGCCTCCCAGGCTATGTGAGGGGTCCTCTGGGTGTTTCCACCAGGTTCAAGGTGGTCACAGGCTGGACAACTCTAACCCACAGAACTGGTGCCGATCTGCACCTTCCACAAACTGTCCCTGACCTAAACTCCACCCAGGGCCATCTCCCGCCCACAGGAACCCCCCATCTGCTCTCTCTGCAGTGCTCCACAGCGAAGACCCCAGCTCCCAGTGTCCCAAATGCCCAGGTAAGGGAGCCAGGCTACACCCTCCATCGCAAGGAAGTGACCAGACACCAGGCCCCGCCTGATGAGGGAAACGTGTGCCCTACAGGAGGCCCGTCCAAGTGCTGACCCACATCTTGTTTCCCCCTCCAGCCCCTGAGCTCCTTGGAGGGCCCACGGTCTTCATCTTCCCCCCGAAACCCAAGGACGTCCTCTCCAGCACCCGAACACCTGAGGTCACGTGCCTTGTGGTGGACGTGGGTAAGGAAGACCCTGAGATCGAGTTCAGCTTGTCCGTGGATGACACAGAGGTACACACGGCTGAGACAAAGCCAAAGGAGGAACAGTTCAACAGCACGTACCGCGTGGTCAGCGTCCTGCCCATCCAGCACCAGGACTGGCTGACGGGGAAGGAGTTCAAGTGCAAGGTCAACAACAAAGCTCTCCCGGCCCCCATCGAGAGGACCATCTCCAAGGCCAAAGGTGGGATGGACAACGGGCGCGGGAGGGTCCTTTGGGGCTGCTCAGAGTGACCGTCATGCTCGCAGTCACACCTGTCCCCACAGGGCAGACCCAGGAGCCACAGGTGTACACCCTGGCCCCACACCAGGAAGACCTGGCCAAGGACACCGTGAGCGTAACCTGCCTGATCAAAGGCTTCTACCCACCTGACATCAACGCTGAGTGGCAGAGGAACGGGCGGCCGGAGGCAGAGGGCGCCTACGCCACCACGCTGCCCCAGCCGGACAACGCCGGGACCTACATCCTCTACAGCAAGCTCTCGGTGGGAAAGAACACGTGGCAGTGGGGAGAAGTCTTCACCTGTGTGGTGATGCACGAGGCTCTACACAGATCACTCCACCCAGAAATCCATCTCCTAGTCTCCGGGTAAATGAACCTCACCCCAGCACCCAAGCGAACCCCCCTCCCCGAGGCTCTCAGGGTCCCACGTGGACGCCTGAGCCCCACCCCTGTGTACATACCTCCCGGGCCAGCATGAAATAAAACACCCAGTACCTCCCTGGGGCCCTGCAACACTGTCATGGTTCTTTCTGTGCAGAGCTCCGGCGCCCGCCGGGCCTGCGGGAGGCGGGGGCAGGCCAGGCTCTGAGGACAAACTTGGTGCCAATGGAGGCAGGCAGCAGCCCAAGGCCAGAGAGGGGGCTCTGCCAGAGGCAGCCGCTCCCCAGGGTCCAGGGTCCGGCCAGCACCTACTCAGGCTGGAGCGTGTAGAGGGGACTGGTAGAGCCTCCCAGGGACCCTCACGGAAATGAGTGCACGGTTCTTCCCACCTCTGTCCAAGCCCAAATGTGGGACAGTGGCAGGTCCTTGTCCCCGCAGTTCCCGTCCCTGGGGCCTTGATAGTCCACGTGATGACACCTTGTCAACATGGGAGCCACGCCTGGCCGGCGATGGGGGCACAGGCCTCCTGCTCCCAGGACACACGGAGATCAGGCCCCACCTTCCCACAGGCGAGGTGCTCGGGGCCAGATCTGTAACCTCGAGGGGACACTCACCCAGGCCCACAGGAAACAAGCCCTCTCATGGAGCACACCAGCCTGCACACCCCTCGTCCACCTGCAGACTCACGCACACACACGTGCCTGTGCAACTGCACACAAGGGCACAACCACACAAGTGCACACAAGCCAGCCTTGCTCACTGGGTCCTCAACGGGGTATCCGCCCGGGGCCAGACCAGAGCCTGGAGCCGGGTCTCATGAACCCTCTGTGGACACCAGCTTGGTCCCCACTCCTCAAAGCCCCAGCAGCACTGACCACACTCTGACCACACTGGCCAGCTCAGACCCCCACCCCTCCTCTCCCCAGGACACCTGCACCCCCTCCTCAACAGACAGAGACCCAACACACCACTGGTCCCTAGCACGCCCACCCCACCCCCTCAGGCACACAGGGACACCCCAAGGTTGCCTACGCCCTTCCCTGCAGTAGGACCCACCACAGACCTGCTCTGCAGACCCCTGCCGTCTAGGCCTGGCCTCCGGTGGGAGGGAAGGCAGGGGTCAGGGCACCCTCTTCCCAGAGGACCCCATGAAAGGCACCGCAGAGGAGACGATGAGGGACACGCACTGGCCAGGCCGAGATCTGGGCCCAAGGAGTCCGGCCAAGACTGAGGCCCAAGCTGGAGGAATGGGGGACACGAGGTCGGTGCCCAGGGATTGACCTCAGGGAACCATTGATCCAGCCCCCTAAGGGGATCCTAGTGCCCCACCCGCCCTGTCACAGACAGACCCACCCCCAGGTGCCACTGACCCTGCCCTGGCACGTGACAGGCAGCCACAGAGCTGACCACCCCCTCCCCATCCAGAGCCACTCCTGGAGGAAGAGATCTGTGCCGAGGCCCAGAGCGGGGAGCTGGATGGGCTGTGGACCACCATCTCCATCTTCATCACCCTCTTCCTGCTCAGCGTGTGCTACAGCGCCACAGTGACCCTCTTTAAGGTGGGCGGGCCAGGCCAGCTGTCCCTGCTGTCGCCACACAGTGCCCGCACAGTCCCCCTTCCCTGTCCACTCCCTGTCCCTCCATGTCCCTCCCTGTCCCCTTCCTGTCCCCTCACAGTCCCGTCACTGTCTCCTCACTCTCCCCTCTTGTCCTTTCTGTCCACTGTCCTCTGTCTCTCCATTTCATTCTGTTATCTCACTGTCTCTCTCTGTCCCTGTCGGGACCTCCCTGTCCCTGGCTGTGCACATGGAGTCCTCGCGCCACCCCACCTGAGTACACTCGCGGCCGGCAGTCCCCGGGCTGGGAGGCCAGGTCCTTGCGGGCAGCTGGCACGAGGGCCCCGGCTGTGCCCACACCCGCCGTCCCTGCAGGTGAAGTGGATCTTCTCCTCGGTGGTGGAGCTGAAGCGGACGATCGTCCCAGACCACAGAAACGTGATCGGGCAGGGGGACTAGCGTGCCCTCTGGGGGTGTCCACGGCCACCCCAGGCCCCAGAGGTACCCCGTTCATCACTCTGAGCTGCTCAGCCACTACTTCGCCCGCTGCCCTGCCAGCTCTGATCTCTCGGCCGTGCTCACCCGCATCTCCATCCTCCGACCTCACGGCCACCACCGACCACACCCTGCACCCTGCCCACCTTCAGGGGACCAAGTGGACAGCAGGTGCTACCACCAACCTGAGCCGAGGGGTCTGCCTGTCCTCACCGGGAGTGCCCGGGGCACCCTGGGGTTCCCTTGGATGAGCAGGAGGCTGGCATCCCGGGGCAGTGGGCAGGGATTGCTCTGTGGACACCATCAGGTTGGTCATCAAGCAGGGTCCCCAAGGGGAGGCGCCTGTGTCAGATCCTTGGTGGGAACATATGCAGCCCTGGCCAACGTCTCACAGCAGGGAGGCTTTTGGATGTGCCACCAACGGTCAGCCAAGTACTCAGCTCTGAGTAGGGCCAGGGCCCATGGCCCCTACAGGAGCCAGGCCTGCCAGGAAGGGGGTGAGGTCTCCCCACTCCAGCTTCCCAGAGACGGGCCTGGTGACCGGGTCCCCCAAGGGCAGGACACAGCCTCGCTGGACACAGAAATAGGGACACTGGCAAAACAGGGCAGTGGCCACAGCCAGCCTGTCCTGTGGCCAGCGGCCTGAGACACCTTCAGCAGGAGCTCCCCTGCACTGGGTGGTGGGGTGAGAGGCGAGCCCCGGGAGGAGGGAGCCCGACAGCCTGGCGTCCCGGCCCGAGACCCCTGGGCCTCTCCTGTCTTGTCCCTGGATGGGGAGGGGCAGGCCCCAGTGCCGGGTGGTGGCAGGGGAGGGGGGGCTTGCTACAGCCAGAGGTCACGCCAGGCCTGGCTTGGGAAGCTGTGCATCCTTTCTAAATGTCTGGAGCCCATGAACTTTCTGCGCTGTTTATCTTTGGTTTGGGTTTTTTGTTGGGAGACTCTGGCTTGTCATGTTTTGGGTTGTGGAGACAATAAAGCATCCTTTACCATTCCATAGCTCTCTGGGAATTGCTCTATGTTGCGGCCCCTCCCCTGGTGACTCCACAGCCTGGCCGCCCTCCACACCCTCCCAGTCCCAGGCCCCAGCTCTCCTCCGACCACACCCATCCCTGGGGTTCCCTGGGGGCGCAGAGTCAGCAGCAAGTCCCAGGTGTCGGACGCCTGGTCACCACGGCTGCTGTAACACACAGCACAGTCGAGTTGGAACCACAGAAATTATTGCCTCCCATCCTGGAGCAGCACGTCCCAGGTCGAGGAGCGTGAAGGCCACTGTGCCCACCGGCTGCCAAGGGTGCAGGGACGGAGTCAGGACTCGGTCCTCCCGGGAGGCCAGACCCTGAGCTCCAGTCCCTCCTGGTGGTTCCATCTCAAAGGAACAGTCTCAGGTCCCGGGTTGTAGGAGACACAGCACTCCCCAGAGGGCAGACACAGGAGCCACAGCTGTCTGCCCTTCGCAGGAAACGCTCCAGGAAATGGAGGCCAGCGCCTGGTCGGGGCTGGCTCTGCTGGGCGATCCTCGCCAGCGCTTCAGGAGATCTCAGTCACCCACAGGACATGGCCCTGTGCGGCTGGACATTGTCCAAGTGTCTATGTGAGCCTTTCAGTGTGTCAGGGCAGAGGGGGTGAAACCAATGTGCCGAGTCTGTGGCTCCACGGCCCCAGGGGAGGCCGAAAGGACAGGCTCCTGGAGGGGAGCTGGGACCAGCACTGAGTGTCTATCAGTAAAGCCACAGCACCCTAGGGCTGTTGGAAAGGGCCATTCCAGCTTCCTGTGGGGGACAGGCAGACAGACAGACAGACAGAGAGACAGAGGAAGACAGAGAATTTTATGCAGGAAAGGGACAGCTCGCTGCAGTGGGCTCTACACCAAAGACGGTGAGGCCATGGGGCAGGCAGCTGTGTCCAGGGGCATCGCTGGTCCTCAGGGACCCTGCCAGGCGTGAGGACACTGGGCACCCTCTGCCTCCAGGGCTCTATCGGGGCTCCAGAAACCATCCTGGGGGTCTTCCCCACTCACAATCTCCCTCACACGGAACACCTAACCAACAAGCTGAACCTGCTAATGGTCCCTGCAGCCTGCCCGGCCCCAGGCCCTGCCCCTCACCTCCATCCCCTGGACCACAGATCTGCCTCCAGCCAGACATTCCCATGGGGACCCCAGGACGGTCAAAACCGGGCTGGCCCCACGGGTCCTTGAGGAGCACCAGTCCCAGAACAGCTGCCCCCACCAGGCCTGAGGGCCCCGTCATGACCCTGGGGCAACACCAGGCCACAGCAGTCCCCCATGCACAACCCCTCCTGGGCCCCTGGAAGCGAAGTGGCCGACGCCTTCCCTTGAGCCCCTGTGTCAGCACCGGTGTGAGCCTGAGGTCAGCCTCCTGCTGCTCCTGACCCCTCGGGGCCCTGCCCCGGGCAAGACCTCCGACACACTCCTGTCCGTGTCTCACCTCTCCTGCCCGCACCCCCATCCACATCTTACACACACGCACACACACACACACACACACACACATCGTGGGCTGCCACCCCACTGCGCTCCTGGGCTCCCACCAGGACCCCCTCCTCCCGCCCTCCAAGGGGAACGTCTGTCAGTCTGAGCCTTGAATAACTGGATTGCTGTCCGTGTGTGGTGTCCGTGGATGTGGGGAAAAGAAACCCTTGTGCTCTGTTGGTGAGGACATAAAATGGCATTGCCATTGTGCAAAACACTTTGGAAGCCCCTCAGAGAAATTTCAGAAACAACTACCACACTTGCAGCAATCTCACTGCTTAGAATAACCCCGAGCGAACATACAACAGGTCTTAAAGAGACACTTGAACACCCACTGCACAGCAGCTCCGTTGACAATACCTACCACGAGGCAGGAACTCGAGCGTCCTTCCGTGGATGGACAGATGAGCACGATGTGGGCTGAGCGTACAATGGAACAGTACTGCCCCTGAAGAAAGAAGAACATTGTGACGTGTGTGACAGCACGGGGGCACCTGGGGGACATCGGAACGCGTACCGTGAGCCAGGGGCAAGACGGTGAATCGTGTGCGATTCCACTTGTGTGAGCGATTAGGAGTGGCCGCATTCCCAGAAAGAGAAAACACAGAAGTGGCTGCAGCCGGGGGAGAAAGGGGGGTTGTTGTTTACGGGCATAGGGTTTCACACGTAAAGACGGGGAGAGTTATGGAGACACAGGTGGTCGTGATTGCACTGTATGAATGTATTTACTGTCCCCAAAACCCGGAGAGAGGTTTAACATGGTACACTTCCTTAGGGGCAAATCCTATTCTTTTACCACAATAAAAAAAGAACTTTTAAGCAGGAGAAATCTAACCCATTGAATAAAATCTGAACACCTTCAGGAAGACCTGGAGCCTGTGTCTCTCCCTGTGGAAGAAACCGGTGGCAGCAGGATGGAGCTGCACACCTGCCTGGCCCAGGGCTGGACCCCCTGCGGAGGCCAGCGGGCGCCGGAGGAGCAGCTTCTCCACACTGACGGCGTGAGGGTGCAGGTCAGTGACAACGTGCACGGCTGTAGCACAGCCCCCCAGCCAAAGGACTGCTCCTTCAGTTTGCTCTCCAACAGGTGTAAACTTCTCTTCTGAACAACCCTAACCTAGAGACACACAAAGGGAAGGGAACGCTAAGAAAGCTGCTTACGGCTTAGCTAACCTGACGTAGAACAAGAACAGCTCAACCCACTGCTTGTCGGCCACCGTGGACCACGTTAAGCTTCCCAATTAAAAGACAGCAATACAGTTTGTGTCTCCACCTAGTGCAGGGAAATTGTCTCAGATACAATATAAAACTGCCAACCCTCCTCCAGGAAAGACTTGAACTCCCATTGTCCATCTTACGTATCTTCGGCTGATGTTCATTTCTCATGTTCATGAATAACCTCCGTCTTGGGTGTCCATGTTGTCTAAGTTTTTTTTATTAGAGCAGTTAGTCCATTTATATTTAAAGTAATTACACAAATGAAAGGATTTACTTCTGTCATTTTTCTAATTGTTTTCTAAATATTGTACCTTTTTTGATTCTCAAATTCTCTATTACTCCCTTTTTGTGTTTAATTTTATTTTGCAATGTGCCATTTTTGTTCTTTTAAAATTTCCATTTCTGTATTTTTTTTTTTTTGGTATTTTATTAGTGGTTGTGTTAGGGATAACAATTGACCTCTTCAGTTTATTATGACTATATATGTGTGTGTGAATGCATGTGTGTGTATACATGTCTGTGTGTGCACATGTGTGCATATATGTTTATAACAGCTAAAAATAAGGTGAATTTAAAGATACAAGTATAGATATATATACATATACATAATAAATAAACAGTATATTAATTTCCTCTGTAGTTCTGTATAGTAAGAGAGACATAAACCTGTGCACGTGGGGACATGTCATTGTGGTAAACGTAGAGGAAGCATGAAAAGCACATTTAAGCCCAGACACAACTACACCAAGCTTTAGGAATTATAATGTGCTGCCATGCATTGTAGGTGAGTTAACCCATTCAACTATTTCATGAGGTAGGTATACTTTTGGTGTGGTTTTTGATAGTTGAGATAATTGATGCAAAATGCTTGAAGTTGCATAGGTAGTAAGTGATGACAGTGAATTTGAAATCCAGGTCTCTAAATACAGACTCTAAATCCTGTGATTTTTCCAGTATTTTATAAAATTTACCAACCAGTCAATTCTTAATTGTCCATATGCAAATTATTAATGTCAGTCTCATAGTCACCAGCTCATACATCAAAACTTTCTGGTATATTTTAATTTGTTTGTATGCCTTCACTTTAAATCAATGTATGTAACACTTCTGTGTTTGAAAAATTAGCAAAAATTATCAATTTTACATGATAGTATTTTGTGATGTTTCTTGTTCTGCTCACTTTATAAATCTAAATTGACTGTCATTGCTGTGTCTTGCATCTCAGGGATCACGTTTTCCTTCAGATCCACACTATGCAGAATTGATTCAAAGTCCTTGAAGCATAGCTGGATGTGAAATAAATGAAAGTCTGCCTAATACTCGGATTTAGGTCTACAAATTTAGATGGAAAAAATAAGCTGCCAGTTATCACAAGTATGTTCTAAATTATTTTGCTTGGAAAACAGTTCTCCTATTCCACAGAGTTTTCACAACTTCTATTTAAATGAGTTGAATGTAAGCCAGTCCTTTTCAGGTACATCTGAACATGAAAATGACCAAATTAAATCATTTTCTCTAAAGACTGACAAGAACTTGATTAAAAAAAAAAAAGAATGATTAGCAAATCATAAACTCCATGCAAACACAATCTGCCTGTGAGAAGAGGTCTAAAGGGGCAAACGTGGAAAGTTAGGAGAAAAAAATATTATTTTGGAAGCCATTAAGATTTTATTCTAGGAGTATTTTTGCTGCAAGTCTAATACCATATTCATAATGAAATCCTCTGCTGTAATATTTTAATCATCAGCCATGTCTCTATTCTTTGATCTAACAAATTCCAGGATAATTTGTCCTATTATTCTAATGAGTTAGGCTTACAGTCCTTTCTGATTTTGCTTACATAATCCTATTAACCATTTCCAGATTAACTATTATTCATAAAATCATTTAATCTTTACCCTATTGACATGAAATCTATCTTAACATTGTTAGCTGTACAGTTCTCCAACCTCTCAGCTTTCGAGTTTCCCAAATATTATATTCATCAATGTTTTATTCACTTTCTCCTGCTTTAAGATACTTTTTTTGCTCTAGGTATTATATGACTTTAATATTTTAGATTTCTTTTTTTTTCCTTTTTTGGTTCAGCAGAGAAATAGACAAGATCTGTATACCTACAAAGAGGGAGTTTTAATGCCCTTAAGTAAAAGAGGTAAGTGCAGAGAGAATAGATTTCACAGATAGAAGAATGGGTAATGTTACAGAGCAAGACTAGGGAACTGGAACAACCCATGATTCCAGGGGCCCAGGGAAGGACATGAAACTGCCCACAGGCAATGTGGTTTGTGTGTGTGTGTGTGAGAGAGAGAAAGGGGGTGGCGGGAGTGAAGGAAAGATGAGATAGGGAGAAAAAATAGACAGGTGGGTAGATAGACTGATTAACTATAATATATTTCTATTTGTGCTTTTTAAGTGTAGTCAGTCTCAATGAACAACTTTTCACTGTTTGGTGAATTGAATGTGTAAAAAGATAATAATAAATGCACTAATAAGATAATTTAATCCTTCCTCCAAAAGAGAGGGCCTGCTAAGATGGTGGGGGTGGGGTTACTGCAGACAGGAAAGTCAGTATCATTTTGTGTTTATGCTTCCTATTGGAATAAAATAATTTTTCTCCAAAGATAGGCAAGCCAAATAATTCACTTTTTTATAGTATTCTCAAACTGCCACAATAACTCATATTATAGAATGTCTTCTTGGTTCATAAAGAGCACGATTAATGTGGGCAAATCCACAGAGGATAATGTTTAAGTGTGCTGTGTCATCTGCTTGGCCTTTCCTTCTCAGTTAAGAGTGTCATAACATGCAATCCAGGCAAGTCATAAGAACGTCTTAATGAAATATGCATAGTTTTTAATTAGAAAGAATGGCATATGTATTTTTATGACATTCTTGAACTTTTAAATAATAGAAGAAAGTGGACTGAATCCACAACTTAAATTTTGTGCAGCACAATAGACAACAATACACAATGTATAAAAGACTCTACCATGGTGCTTTATTTACTTAATTAATAGCATGTAAAACTTAGATCGAATTAATTTCCACCAGCATCTTATTTAGATATGTGGTCCAATCTTAATGTAACATTAAATGATCTTAAACAATTTTCTGATGCTTTATAAAATTATTTCCAGCTAAAGAAATTCATACCTGGGTTCATATGATAGAAAGTTGGAAAAGTGAACTTTTGTGTGTGGTTGTATAAAGAACATATTGATTGAATAATAATCAGTAATTAAGCATCTACCTCTAGATAGAAAAATTTCAAAATTCTTAAAATGAGAAACAAGGAAAGTGCTTCTGCAAGTTTCTGCAATGTTTCCACTTAAAATATCATTTTAAAAATGCAGTAAACATCCAAGTAACTTTATGTGCTATTGATTGTGTATCAAATATCAAATTACCTCTTTGGACAGGGATTTTATCTTTAAAATGTATATTCTTTCCAGGAAAACTATATTATTTGAAACTTCATGGTACTTAAAACACTTTCATGAGTTAATAAATAATTATTTTATTAATATGATTTTAAAAGTCAAAGAATAAATTACTAATATGCTTGAGTAATAATGATTAAATGACATTCCCTGGGTCAAAAAGATTTAATGTAAAAGAAAAAGACTTGCCTTTTGAGTTAATACAATTTTTTAAGAATTAAACATTTTCATTCAATTACTGTGGGTAATTAAATTGCTCTCATTATTACAAAACATACACACAGATATTGCTTCAAAATATTTGTATTTGTGTGTTTGTGTGTGTGTTTAGCTAAAAAAGCATAAAGAAAGGAAATCTTAAGTTGAAGAAGAAAAGATACTTTTAAATGAAAAATAAATGAGATATCTATAGTTGCTTTTTTATTTTGAATCTTTTGAAAGGTTCAGGTCATTTTACAATCTTGAAAATAGGATACAATCAATAAAGCTTAAAAATCGCAAATGTATAAAGTTATAGAAATGTTTCTGGTATCAACTTTCCATCTTTCATTAGAAGAAGATATTGACAATAATGGATTATATGAAACAAGGTCTCTTAATATTGAGTTCTTTTGTATATAGTGCCAGGAGTGCTGAAAAGTGGGAGTAGATGGATTTTTGCTCTTGTTTTTTCCTTGCTATGACACCTGAGTCTCAGGAAAGATAGACTTTGAGTCCATTTGACTCTAGTGCATACGTTGACAGAAGGCAAGTTTGTTGTACTATTCAGTTAGGCAGATCAGCTGTTCACCAAGAACCTGGCACATAACAGACACAACGTAAGTTACAGTTAGACAATGGAGTGAATAGATCTATGGGCTCTTTGGGTTACATTCAAGGCAATTCTAAAAAAGCTTTGGTGGCTGACTTATCAGTTTGTTCTCACCCTAGTACCAGAAATCCTAGGAAAAGTGTGGCTTAGGATCTCTTACCCTTTAGATTGAAGTTTGTACTGGAGTTGTCCTGGGAATGCCCTGGTTATTTTATTAGAGCCTGGAGGTCTTTTCCAAGATAATCATACTAAAGGAATACAGTGTTCTGAAGAAACTTTAGGGGATATATCTCTTTAAAAAATATCTACATATACATTATGTCTGAGTATATATCTACACATATGCTTATATATGTTATATATATATAATATATATGCAAATATATAATTTGTTACAGGTATACCTTGTATACATTTAGATTTTGGAGTTGATTTGTATCTGCTTGAGACCATCTTTAATGTTATAAAGCTACAGAGATACAGGATTAGGAGCATTTGGAAGAGAACTGCCATTTAGGTGTCTTTGAGTCCTAAGAGGGGTTCTGAAAGATCTCTGGCTCACAGGAGATAATACTAGCTATATATTTAAAGAATAAGTGGCCAGGTTCCTTT
Source organism: Camelus ferus (assembly GCF_009834535.1). Lineage (NCBI taxonomy): Eukaryota > Metazoa > Chordata > Mammalia > Artiodactyla > Camelidae > Camelus > Camelus ferus. The sequence goes on along the minus strand of NC_045731.1, from coordinate 11,262,939 downwards.
CTTTTCTCCTTCCTTTTTTTCCCTTTTATTTCTGCTTCCTTTCTTCCTTAATTTTACATACAGTACAGGTACAGAAGGAAACAACATGTACAAAACAAGAGTAAACATTTTCTCATGTGTTTTTGGAGACTGTTGCTGTCTCCAGTTCTCTGTTCCCTTTCCAAGGAAGCCCAGTCATCAGTAGGTACACCTTTATGCTTTTCTTCTTCTTTCTTTCTTCTTCTTCTCTTTCTTTCTTTCTTTCTTTCTTTCTTTCTTTCTTTCTTTCTTTCTTTCTTTCTTTTCTTTCTTTCTTTCTTTCTTTCTTTCTTTCTTTCTTTCTTTCTTCTTTCTTCTTTCTTTCTTTCTTTCTTTCTTCTTTCTTCTTTCTTTCCTTTCTTTCTTAATTTTTAACTTTCCTCATAGTTACCATGATAGTCTGCAAACTCCTGGCCCATAAACATATACATACATGGGCCAAGAATATTATGTATATATCTAATGAGCCGGATGAAGTTTTACTTCTTTTGCTTGTATTTTCACCATTAAACTCCTTATATCCTAAACACTAACCCTTCACCCCAACCATATTCTTTTAATATTTACTCTTAACAAAGCAACAAATATAATAAATATTTTATTAAAAGTGTGTTCTTTTGAGGGGCACAGGGAATGATCAATTTAATATAAAGTGAATGCTTTTAATTATGAGCATCAGAGTGTATTTTACATTGATTCATGATACCATGAAGATTAGTGAAAAAGGAAACATGTAATAAGCATATTGCTACAGGTATATGTAGATGGGGTTTAGAAGAGAATCACAGAAGAATTAAATTAATAATATAAAACAGGTCAAAAAAGGTAAATTGCCTTTGAAAATGCTCAAATTTTTAACATACCTTATTAAAAATCTAGTTAAGAATTTGACAGCTATCCAATTAATGTAAAAAATAAAAAGGAATGAGATAGGTACTTAAATATAAGATTCAAAGCAAAGAAAACAACTAAAATACACATTTTAACTGCTGGAGGGACAACATGATATCTTAATAACACAATTCAAATCTTTGCCCAAGATACTCATTTTTTGCAACTTTGTGATTAATTTATATATCTGAGTTGTATAGTAGAGATTTGAAGCAGAAGATTGAACTGGGGAAAAATACTTCTTGAAACAGCTATAGATTTTGAGTAAACACATAAATAATTCAATATGTTGGTTATATTAATCAATTAGTCTATATCCATAATTATATTTTGTTATGGATATGTATGAGTACAAATTTAATGCATTGATATTTCTTTATAATTTCATTTTTTATCTGTTCTTTCATGTTCATTGCTTCTGCATTATTTATCTGCTATATTGTTTGTTCATACAAGTTTATTTCTTATAAAGGTGTGCCTTTCATCGTCACGCACGTTTCCCTTTATTTTGGTAAATATCTCCTTTGTCTTGATATTACTTCTGCATTTTCAATATTATTTTTCTTTATATTTGACAGATACAATTTTGTCAACCACTTATTAGTACTTTATTATATTTTCTATCTTAAGATTTAATTTATATTTTAATTTAAATATAAAATTCATTGATATGAATGTATTTCAATATAGTTTTAATGATCATTTTGTTACTTCACAACCGATTGCATATTTTAGTTTTATCTTGAATTTTTAATGTCAAGAAAGTTGACACTGTCATTCCTGTTTTATAAACAGATGTTTGTTTTTATCCTCGATTCCTTGCTTCCCTCAAATCTTCAGCTAAGATCAGTTTATTTTTGTGAAGTATAACCTTTAGAATTATAGGGCATTTGGGCAGTAAATATTATCAAGTTTTACTTGTTCAAATATATCTATTTTTTATGGACTTTTAAAAAAGATTTTTGTTTGTTTTGTTAATGGAGGTACTGGGGATTGAACCCAGTTTTATATTCCCTTCCACTAAATTCAAAATTATACACTCTGTTTGTTTAATGGTTAACCTATAATTTATATTAAGCATTGTTAACATTTCAACATATAAATTTAATTCAATCTTTTGCTTTCCTTTTAGCTAACAAAGACCTTCGATCAATGTCAATGCATTTACCACTCCAACCTTTTTGCAGTTTTCATGTTTTAAAATTATATTTTATTTAATCACAAGACATTTTATTACTATGAAGTGTGACTTGAATATAGTGTTTACTTGCTTTGTTCATGGATGTCTTTCTTTAATTTCCTTTTTTTGTTCTATTTCAGACTCCCTAGCTAGAATAACATTCCTTCGGCCTAAAGTTAATTCCTTTACAATTCTGTTTAAACTTCCAAAAATTGAGAAGAAAATGGCCAACAAATTAATAGAAACATTAATGATATTTATGTAGTATTTTCACATAAAAATAAATAAATGTGACCCTTAAATATATGAAAAAAGCTTAAACCTATTTTGAAATCCTTTATTATATATAAATCCTTATAATAAAGGATTTCAAAATAATATACTGCAAAAACATTATTCAGCTACCAAATTATCAACAAATGAAATGTCTGACAACATATTCTGTTGGCCAGCCTCTAAATAATGATGCATTCTCAAGCATTGCTGATGGGAATGAAAAATGGTACAACACTATGGAGGGGATTTTGCAATACCTAATGAAAGTATACACACGGTCATCTTATAAATTCAGGAATCCTATTTCTAATAATCTGTCCAAAGATACAATGGCATAAACATAAAATGTTATATTTCATCTTTATTATACGAAAAAATTAAAAACAAGCATGTGGATGCAAGTAAAAATTCTGCTTTATAATTTTGAACTTGGAATTATGTATATATTTTACATAATTCAAAGTGAAATAAATAAAATAACCTAATATAACAATTATTAAAATTGAAAATAATGAAATGAAACCTATCTACGTATAAACTTGGTGGCATAATCCCACTACGAGGAATCATATTTGTGCAGTAAACCTACAATATTTTGGCTCTGTTGCTAGTAATGTATAGCCTGCAGTTAAAAAACAAACCTTTAGATAAATCTTAAGTTTCACATATTAAACTCATTATTTAAGTATTATGAATATGGCTATGTTGAAGTATTAGTATTCATGTGTGGGTACGTAGATATCAGTAAATTGAAATAAAATGAATTAGTTACTGTGTTCCTTTTAATGTCTTAGGAATTAAGTTTTCAAGTGGAAAAGAGGTACAATTATAAAATCTAAGTAGTCAAATAAATTTTACAATGTTGAATTTCAAGGTTCTCTAAAAAATGCATATCTCCAACTTTGTTCATTGAAGTGTCCTACAAGCAATGGCAACCCAGAAAGACAAGCACCCCAAACACCCAGATGATAGTCTCTAAATAGAATTCTGTACAATTCTTAACTGTTATCGCCACTAATATTTGAAATATTATAACCTCAAACAATGGCCTCCATTCTCTCTCTCCCCTTCTCCTTCTGGAACTCTGACTAGATGGTTGAAACCTCACACTCTGTACCTCTTCATTTATCAGTAGGCTGAGTTAAATGCATCGCTTGAGTTTCCCTGATCTTGATGATTTGAACTTATTGTCTGTAAAGTGGCCAACTTGTAGATATAAAGTTTCGAACAATTATTTGGTTTTTTTTCACTGTGCACTGACTAGCACCAAGATAACTTTTTAAGAAATCCTGAAATAAGAGATTTATTTTTAACTCTTCCATCCCTCTTCTCTCTGTCCCAGGGCTAATGCCCCACAGCCACGCCCCCCGCCAGACCCTGATCGGTACCGCTCGGCCCGACTCGCCACAACCCGAGCAGCAGGAGCACGAGCAAGAGGGTCCACGCTTCCGGCGGGAGGATGAGGGGCGCGCGCGCACGCGCCGATGCGCCTGCGCAGACGCGGAACAGCCCGAACTTGAAGAAGACGGGCGGGAGCCAACTGCTCCCGGAACAGCTCCTGGAGGAGGAACGCGGCCTGGGGTCTGGGCCGCCGCTTCCTGCCGCCGCCGCTGCCGTCGCCGAGCCGGTAAGGGGGAGCTTCGAGGGGGCGCGCAGGTCGGGAGCCGGCAGGTGAAGCCTGGGCTGCGCTCGCGGGTAGCGGTGCGTAGGTGAGGCCCGGGCCTCGCGACCCGTTAGGACACTGAGGTGGGTCGGGGGCCACCGGGTGGTTCGTGGTGCCCACTTCTCCTTCCCGCTCATTAGTAGTACGGGCGCCTGTTCGTTGCCGCTTATACCCGGGGGGGGGTAGCGGATGCCGCCACCCCAGGAGGTGGGAGGGCACCGGGCAGCCAGGGAGCACGTCCGACTGGCCCTCAGGCCATGGCCTGTTCCCAGGAGGCGGGTGCGGTGCTGTCAGGGTGCGGGGGCGGCGGCGGCGGCGGCGGCAGCGGGGAGAGGGGTCTACCCTTGGGAGCCTGTCAATTTCCTCCCATCTCTCCTGCGTCCTGTCCTAGGGGCAACTTTTGCTGTCCAGATTTGCAGGGCCTATGTTGCAGGTCATTTCTGCCCCTGGGAGATGAGGAGGTGCTGTCAGGGTGCGGGGGCGGTGGCAGCGACAGCTGGAAATGGGAGCATATTCCCGCTCTAGCATAGGCAGCCCCAATCCTGCCATTGCTGCTGCTGCTGCTGCTGCTGCTGCTGCTGCTGCTGAGCCCCCCCCCCGCACCGACCACACCCTGCCTACCTCCCAGGAGCAGGCTGACAGGGAGAGATTCTTTCCAGGAAGCCAGGGCAGCAGAGGCTGCCCCCCAACCCTGGCCAGGCAGCGGGGGAGTTGGGAGGAAGTTGACTGGCTCTCCCAGGGCAGCTCACCTCCCCGCCTCTGCCTCTGCCGCTGCCTGCTGTCCATTCTGGGTGGGGCTGCCCCCTCCCTGCCGGCAGCACCATCAACCACCCAAGGCCCACTGGCGAGTGGTGTGCACCCTGGTACCACCCTGCCCCATCAGCTGAGACGAGGCACTGGGTGGTGGGGGGAGAAGTGGGGGGGAGTAGCGGTGGGGGCAGGGCGCCCGGGCGAGAATTGGAACTGAGTCCAACCCCCGCCCGGGCCCAGGAGCCTGGGACACAGGGCTGTGTGCCAGCACTCTGCCCGGGATCCCTGGCTGGCTGACTGTCGCCATGGTGATGGGAGCCCAGACCATCCTGCCCCCGCTGGTTGAGGGGTGAGGGGGTCAGCTGGGGGTAAGGTTGCACTCCGGGTGAGGGAGGATCCCGCGGTGAGTGGGCACAGGCTGAGGGGTGAGGAATCGCTGGGAGTGGAATTGACCCGGCTGAGGGGTGAGGGGGACCATCTTGGGATGTTGGGGGTCCTGCAGTGAGGCATGAGGGGTGAGCTTGTGGCGTGGGGGCCATAGGTTACTAGCGTGGTGGAGTGTCGGGGCGGGTACCTCGGTGTGAGAGGAAGTCCCATTTCGGGGGTCCTGTGGGAGACTTGGGGGCTTGGCTGTAGGTGGGGGGGCATTCACAGGGTTTGGGAGGGAAGGCGAGCAAGGGGAGTGGGGCTGGGGGTGTGGCCTGGCCCTGAGCTGTTCGAGGTTTTGGTTGTGTCAGGACCGGTAGGTGATGGGATGGGGTGTTAAGATGGAGACCCGGTGGGGCGGGTAAAGGGATGGGCCCTCGGCCCCACTGCCAGGCCCTTGCCCCCAGCCCCCAGCCCCCAGCCCGGCACCAGTCCCCACCTCCCGAAGAACAGGAGTTGCAGCCCGAGCGTCCGCGCTGCGGGCGGGAGGAGGAGGGGCGCGCATGCGCGTGGACGCACAGACGCGCCGACCGGACCCGCCCGGAGCGTGTGAAAGCTGGGCGGGAGCCTAGTGCTCGCGGACCAGCTCCTGGAGGAGGAACGCGGCCTGGGGTCTGGGCCGCCGCTTGCTGCCGCCGCCGAGCGGGTGAGGGGGCGCTTGGTGGGGGCGCGCAGGTCGGGAGCCGGCGGGTGAAGCCTGGGCTGCGCTCGCGGGTAGCGGTGCGTAGGTGAGGCCCGGGCCTCGCGACCCGTTAGGACCCTGAGGTGGGTCGGGGGCCACCGCGTGGATCGTGGTGCCCACTTCTCCTTCCTGCTCATTAGTAATAGGGGCGCCTCTTCGTTGCCGCTTATACCCGGGGGGGGGTAGCGGTAGCGGATACCTACGCCCCAGGAGGTGGGAGGGCACCGGACGGCTAGGGAGCACGTCCGACTGGCTCTCAGGCCATGGCCTGTTCCCAGGAGGCGGGTGCGGTGCTGTCAGGGTGCGGGGGCGGCGGCGGCGGCGGCAGCGGGGAGAGGGGTCTACCCTTGGGAGCCTGTCAATTTCCTCCCATCTCTCCTGCGTCCTGTCCTGGGGGCAGCTTTTGCTGTCCAGATTTGCAGGGCCTACGTTGCAGGTCATTTCTGCCCCTGGGAGATGAGGAGGTGCTGTCAGGGTGCGGGGGCGGTGGCAGCGACAGCTGGAAATGGGAGCAAATTCCCGCTCTAGCATAGGCAGCCCCAATCCTGCCATTGCTGCTGCTGCTGCTGCTGCTGCTGCTGCTGAGCCCCCCCCCCGCCCGACCACACCCTGCCTACCTCCCAGGAGCAGGCTGACAGGGGGAGATTCTTTCCAGGAAGCCAGGGCAGCAGAGGCTGCCCCCCCCCGGGCCAGGCAGCGGGGGAGTTGGGAGGAAGTTGACTGGCTCTCCCAGGGCAGCCCCCCTCCCCGCCTCTGCCTCTGCCTCTGCCGCTGCCTGCTGTCCATTCTGGGCGGGGCTGCCCCCTCCCTGCCGGCAGCACCATCAACCACCCAAGGCCCACTGGCGAGTGGTGTGCACCCTGGTACCACCCTGCCCCATCAGCTGAGACGAGGCACTGGGTGGTGGGGGGAGAAGTGGGGGAGAGTAGGGGTGGGGGCAGGGCGCCCGGGCGAGAATTGGAACTGCGTCCAACCCCCGCCCGGGCCCAGGAGCCTGGGACACAGGGCTGTGTGCCAGCACTCTGCCCGGGATCCCTGGCTGGCTGGCTGTCGCCATGGTGATGGGAGCTCAGACCATCCTGCCCCCCGCTGGTTGAGGGGTGAGGGGGTCAGCTGGGGGTAAGGTTGCACTCCGGGTGAGGGAGGATCCCGCGGTGAGTGGGCACAGGCTGAGGGGTGAGGAATCGCTGGGAGTGGAATTGACCCGGCTGAGGGGTGAGGGGGACCATCTTGGGATGTTGGGGGTCCTGCAGTGAGGCATGAGGGGTGAGCTTGTGGCGTGGGGGCCATAGGTTACTAGCGTGGTGGAGTGTCGGGGCGGGTACCTCGATGTGAGAGGAAGTCCCATTTCGGGGGTCCTGTGGGAGACTTGGGGGCTTGGCTGTAGGTGGGGGGGCATTCACAGGGTTTGGGAGGGAAGGCGAGCAGGGGGAGTGGGGCTAGGGGGTGTGGCCTGGCCCTGAGCTGTTCGAGGTTTTGGTTGTGTCAGGACCGGTAGGTGATGGGATGGGGGTGTTAAGGATGGAGACCCGGTGGGGCGGGTAAAGGGATGGGCCCTCGGCCCCACTGCCAGGCCCTTGCCCCCAGCCCCCAGCCCCCAGCCCCCAGCCCCCAGCCCGGCACCAGTCCCCACCTCCCGAAGAACAGGAGTTGCAGCCCGAGCGTCCGCGCTGCGGGCGGGAGGAGGAGGGGCGCGCATGCGCGTGGACGCACAGACGCACCGACCTGACCTGCCCGGAGCGTGTGAAAGCTGGGCGGGAGCCTAGTGCTCGCGGACCAGCTCCTGGAGGAGGAACGCGGCCTGGGGTCTGGGCCGCCGCTTGCTGCCGCCTCCGTTTGCTGCAGCCTCCCCTGCCGCCGCCGAGCGGGTGAGGGGGCGCTTGGTGGGGGCGCGCAGGTCGGGAGCCGGCGGGTGAAGCCTGGGCTGCGCTCGCGGGTAGCGGTGCGTAGGTGAGGCCCGGGCCTCGCGACCCGTTAGGACCCTGAGGTGGGACAGAGCTGAATTAAGTGAATACCTGTAAAAAATTGAAAAGTGAACACCACTTTCCTTTGTAGATCTGAGAATGTGATTTATGTTTTTGAAGATAGTCAGTTACAGTGTGTCAGTCTGTGGTCTACAGCTTAATGTCCCAGTCATGCGTGTTTGTACATATATTGATTTTCATATTCTTCTTCATTAAATGTTATTACAGAACATTGAATATAGTTCCATGTGGTATCCAGAAGCAATTTGGGGTTGTTTTTTAATATCTTTTCCTAATTTAATTGAGAATTTTTTTAGAGGAGTTTCAGGTTCACAGCAGAGTTGAGCAGAAAATACAGATTTCACACATAACCCTCTCCACCCACATATATATACTCCCCTACCCTCAACATCCCTCATCAGTGTGGCATATTTGGTAGAAACGATGAACCAACATGGACACACTATTATCAACCAAAGTCCGTAGTTTACATTAAGGTTCACTCTTGATGTTGTACATTTGACAAATGCATAATGACATGTAGCCACTATAGTATCACGTAGAAGAGTTTAATCACCGTAAAAATCCCTTGTGCTCCATCTGTTCATTCCTCCCTCCCTCTCACTAAACTCCTGGAAACCACGATCTTTTTATTGTTTCTGTAGCTGTGCCTTTTCTAGAATGTCATTTGGTTGGACTCGTACAGTTTGTAGCCTTTTCAGACTCACTTTTTTCATTTAGTAATAGGGGTTTTTAGTTTCTTCCATGTCTTTCATGGCTTGATAGCTCATTTCTTTTTTTTTTTTACTGCACATATATGTTTTAAATTTACATATATATGCTGTTCATTATTTCTAAGGATGTTTAGAGCTTTAGCTTTTTAAATTTATATAGTTATCAAAGGAATAAAGCCAACCACAAAATAAGAATTAATTAAAAAAGATACACACACCTTGCTATTAGCAGCAACATTATTTATGATTGCCAAGATATGGAAGCATCGTAAGTGCACATGAGTAGTTGAATTGATAATGAAGATGCAGCATGTATATATATCTATAGCTATATGATGAATGTAATGTAAGAAATATGTATATATATGTATGTATGTATGTAATGGAATACAACTCACCCATAGAAAAGAAGGATATTTTGTCATTTGCAGCCCTTCATTCACTTTTTTTTTTTCCACTTCAAAAGCGAGAATTTTATAACCGGCATGAACATTTCCATTACATCAAAAACATCAAAATACCTAAAAATAAACTTAAGGAAGGAGGTTCCCTATACTCCAAACACGAAAATGACACAAAGAAATGAAAAGATTTCTTGTGCTCCTGGATTGGAAGAATCAACACTATCAAAATGGCCACACTACCGAAAGCAATCCATAGATCCAATGCAACCCCCATCAAAATACTCACAACATTCCTCACAGAACTAGAACAAAGAATTCCAGAATTTATAAGGAGCCACAAAAGACCCCGAACAACCAAGGCAGTTTTTTGTAGGTCTTTTTTTTTTTTTTTTCCCTCTTTCTTCTTTTTGTTCTTTTTTCTTATGGTTTGATGATGAGAGAAGTTGTAACATCTGTTGTAAAGCTGGTTTTGTGGTGCTGAATTCTTGTAGCTTTTGTTTATCTGTGAACCTTTTGACTTCTCCATCAAGTCTGAACCAGAGCCTTGCTGGATAGAGTGTTCTTGGTTGTAAGTTTACCCCTTTCATCACATTAAATATATTATACCACTTCTTTCTGTTCTGTAGAGTTTCTGCTGAAAAATCAGCTGATAAACTTGTGGGAATTCCCTTGTATGTTATTTGTTGCTTTTCTCTTGCTGATTTTAATATTTTCTTCTTATCCTTAATTGTTGTCAATTTGATGACTATGTGCCTTGGTGTGTTCCTCTTTGTGTTGACCCTATGTGGTCCTCTCTGTGCTTCCTGGACTTGGGTGACTGTTTCCTTTCCCAAGTTGGGAAAGTTTTCAGTGATTATCTCTCCAAAAATTTTCTCAGGTCCTTTCTCTCTGTTCTCTTCCTAGGACCCCTATAATGCAAATATTAGAGCACTTCATGTTGTCCCATAGTTCTCTTAAACTATCTTCATTTCTTTTCATTCTTTTTTCTTTTTTCTGTTCTGAAGTAGCGATTTCCACTAATCTGTCTTCCAATTCACTGATCCGTTCTTCTGCTTCATTTAGTCTATTCTTGGTTCCTTCTAGTATATTGTTCATTTCAGTGATTTTATTCTTCAACTCTGTTTGGGTATTCTTTGTCTTTTCCAACTCTACTAAAAACTTTGCTCTGTGCATCTGTACTCCTCTTGAGTTCTCTGAACATCTTGGCCATCATTACTTTAAACTGTTTCTCAGATAAATTGCCTATCTCCTCATCACTTATTTCTCCTACTGGGATTTTATCTTGTGCCTTGGCCTGGGAGATGTTCCTCTGCCACCCCATCATCTATTTTTCTGTGTGTTTGTGGGCTCCTTCCACAGGCTTTGGGATTGTTGTTTTCTTATTTTTAGTATCTGCCCCTGGTGGGTGATGCTGGACTAGAGGCTTATGCAGGTTTCCTGGCAGGAGGAGCTGGTGCCTGCCCACTGCTGAGTGAAGCCTGGTCCTGGGCCTCTGGTGGGTAGGACTATGTCTAGAGGCCTTTGCAGCTCAGGAAGTCTGCTGATGGGTGGGCCTGTGTTCCCACCCTATATGTTGCTTGGCCTGAGGCTTCCCTCCAGGCTGTTGGGTGGGGCCAGGTCTTGGTGCTAATGGTCCGATCAAGATGTCAGCCTCCAGGAAAGCTCATGTAGATGAACACTCCCATAATGTCCATCACCAGCTTTTATGTCGTCTGGGTGAGCCACAGCCATTCCCCACATCCCCAGGAGACCCTCCAAATCCAGCAGGCAGGCCTGGCCCAGGTTCTTACGAAATCACTGCCACTGCCCTTGGACCTGGCGCACGTGAGTTTTCGTGTACACTTCCTAAGTGAATGGAGTTTCCATTTTCCTGAGTCTCGTGGGGCTTCTGGAGCCAAGCTCCACTGGCCTTTGAAACCAGATGTCCTGGGGTCTCCTCGTCGTCCCAATACAAGACCTAGACTGGGGAGCTTGACGTGGGGCTTAGAGCTCTCACTCCTGTGGGAGGGCCTCTGGGACTTCACAAATCTTCAGCTTGTGGGTCACCCCCCCCAGGGTGCATGGAGACTGATTATATGGTGAGCACACCCCTCCTACCTTCCTGCTGTGTTTCCCTCTTTATGTTTCCAGTTGCAGAAGATCTTTTTTGCTAGGTTCCAGTCTTTTTTTTTGATGGTTGTTTAGCATTCCATCGTGGATTCGTTGTAGTCTCGAGGAGAGGCGAGCTCGTGGTCCTACCACTCTACCATCTTGACTGGAAATCTTTTTTATCTCTTTTTATATATAGTGGTTAACATTTACAAATCTCAAACTCTCAAATTATCCTTTCTGCCCCCTTTCCCCCGGTAATCATAAGATTTGTTTACCTGTGTGCGAGTCTAGTTCTGTTTTATAGATGAGTTCAATAGTGTCTTCTTTTTCCTTTCTTTCTTTCTTTTTTTTTTTCAGATTACACATATGAGTGATATCATATGATACTTTTCTAATTAACCATCACTGGAATGAACACACTGCAGCAAATAGTTATCTAATACAGGGGTTGTCATGCTTTGTCTGTAAAGAGCCAAATAGCAAATACTTTCAGCTTTGTGGGTAATACATTTTTTTGTTAGAGCTAGTTACTCTTGAAACATTGTAGCATGAAAACAGCTATAGCTAGTATGTAAACGAATGAGCATGGCTGTGTTCCAAAAAAAGTGTTATTTATGGACACTGAAATTTGAATTTCTTGATTTTTATGTTTATAAAATATTCTTATGATTTTTTCAACCATTAAAATATGTAAAAGACACTCTTAGTTCATGCTGTACAGAAACAGGCAGTGGGCCAGATTTGGCCTGTGGACTATCATGTGGTCTATCCATAATATATGGAAAATATGTTCCTGATGAAATTGCTAGAATGCATACTATAGGAGCAATAGTCAAAGATATAATAGGAGAAAAAAAATCTGCCTGTAGGTTAAATGTACTTACCCTATCCTCAGTTGGGAAAGAAGATACTCTGGCTGGAGCTATTAGTGAAGATTTATGAAAGTAGAGGCATGGACTTTGGGAAGTCTTGACAGATGGTAGTTAATCAGTTAATGAATGTGTTTGACATATGAATGAAGGGGAGAATAAATGAGTTCAGTATAAAAATAGGTGAATAGAGTGTGATGTGGAAGGACTCATGTCATAAGGAGGATGAGGACAAAGGACAGAGAAGAAGCAGCCTCTGGGAATTCCCAATTGTTCTGCTGAGCTCAGACAGGGCTTCAAATGCCAAGCAATCAGCAGGACTGTATTTGAAAGGCAAAGAGCGCTACTGAAGGCTTTAGGACTATGGATTGCATTATTTCCTGTTCTGTTACTATCAAAGGTAAGCAAAGCCAGACACCAGTTAAAATGGTCAGGACAGATTTTAATCAGTACTATACTATTGCAGTGGGGAAGAGAGCCCAGCATAAACTGAACTCAGAAACAATTGTCAGCATCCAAGAAGTGGAACATTACAAAGGGGTCCTCAGTGTAAATGCTGATGAGGCCAGCTGGGTCTGCTGGCTGGCAAGTATTGAAGGGAGTTGGAGACAGGGGCTCCATCCTTCCTGGTGATCACATTTCAAAGGCATGGCTTTCAGGTACTTAGGAAAGACACTCTTGAGTTGTAGGAGATACTAGTCTATCTGAAAGGGACAGAGGAAGGAGTCACAGTTGTCAGGCCTTTTTAGTAAATGCTAAGGCAAATGAAATTCTCTTGGCAGCCTTCAGCTTTCTCATACAGGCCCTTTCTGGTTGGGGATTGGTTAGAGTCATTCTAAGGATGTGGCCTTCAGCTATTAGAAAACATGTTAGTGTTTAAGTCTTTTAATGTGAATTGGGTAGGGGTCAGGGATGGGCAAAATCATTTTTGTTGAGAGTCTGTGGGTTTTTTTAGGCCAAGGTTGAGGCCTCATGGAGAAGAGGATTTGGAGGAGCCTGGTGAGAATTTGATCAGGGAGTGAATCTTTGTCCTCCCATGCTGGTTTGTGTATTTGGACATGCATAAACTTCCCTGGGGGTACAGTCAGTCCAGCCTGATTGAGTTTACTGAGAGATAGCCTGCTTTTGGGTGTGCACTGTTCTCTCCCTTCCTGAAACGCCCTTGTATAGTTTTTGCTCCTGAGGGAAGCCTGCTCACCCTCTAGGCAGCTGTCAAATATCTCTTCCTTTGCGAGGCCCTCCTGCATTTATTTGCATCCCCCTCCTCCCTTCCCCCCATTCAAGCATAATGAATTGCTTTTTCTACTGCATCTCTTGTTGCTAAATCGCATGACCCTTTAAATTTACTTTCTGAAACTATTATGAAATAATAAGCAGGAAAGCACCTGCAGGCAGAGGCGGCATCTCATCTGTCTTGTATCTCAAGTGCATAATAACACTTTCGAGGGAAGTAGATGATTAATAAATGTTGGTTGACTTTTGACTGATTTTCCTCCTTTGGAATGATGACCTAATTAATATTGATGTGTCAGTTTTGATAGTGTGCTAATTAATTTGGCTTTAAAAAAATTCCTACTGTATCTTCCAATGAATGCACAGGCATTGTCTTCCTGCTTCAAGAAATTAATTTAATGTCTTTAATGTTCCAGAGTAAGTATTCATATTTGTGACTGTAATAATGCTTAATCCTATACAGATTGAAGGTGGAATTGGTCCCATGCATTTTCAGTGATAGTTAATTTACTACTTTATGTTAAGAATAAAGGCAATATGAAAAGGCTACCTACTATAGAATTCCAACTCTGACATTCTGGAAAAGGCAAAACTATGGAGACAGTAAAAAGATCAGTGGTTACCAGGTGTTACAGGGAAGGTGGGATGAAGAGGTGGAGCACAGAGATTTTTAGGGCAGTGAAACTATTCTGTGTAATATTATAATGGTGGATACACATCATTGTACATTTGGTGAAACCCGTAGAATGGACAGCACCAAGAGTGAACTCTAACGTAAGCTATGGGCTTTGGGTGGTAATAATAATGTTTCAGTGTAGGTTCACTGATTGTAACAAATGTACCACTCTGGTGTGGAAGGCTCTGTGTGGGTGTGAGTGTGTGTGTATGTGTGTGTGGTAGGGGGTATATGGGAACTCTCTGTACTTTCCACTCCATTTTGCTTTGAACCTAAAACCGTTCTAAAAAGTAAACTCTATTTAAAACACATACAAACAAAAAAGGATCTCAAAATTTTGTCAGTAGGGAAATTAATAATCAAATTGTACTATATTCAAACAAGGTTATACTGCACACAGTGAAAATATAAACATACATATCAACAAGAATAAATTCCAAGAACATAGTTTTGGGCAAAAGTTAAAAATTACAAACATATGTATTATGATACCATTTATATCATTTTACAATATGAAAAGCAATTCTGTAATTAGTATTAGAATATAGACGTGTAATATTGTTGTGAAAAAGTGCCCTTGAATGAGAAATTGTAAATTCAGCAGAATGGTTACTACTGTTTTGGGGAAGCAAACAGAATAAAATCAGGGCTGGGCACCCACCTGGTTGAATTCACTTATGTATGTAATAATTTGTTTTTTAGTTGAGTGTTGAAACATGGGTGTTTATTATAATACTTTCATATTATTTTGTACTTCTGAAGTTCTCCATTAGAAAAGAGTTAATGGAAAATGATACTTTATTTGTAGCCAGAACATTTAAAAAACTAATCAGTAAACACTCAAGTAATTAATCTGGGAAATTCTGATGTTATGAATAATAATTTTTTGTCTTGTTAGATTTACATTTTCAAGGTCATGCCTTAAAAGCCTGCAGCAGAAATTGCTTTACTGGGAGTTACTGTCATTCAGGGTTTAGTGTGGGGATAAGACAGTCACCTTGGCATTCAGGAAGATGGGAACAGAGAGGAGCTAAGGTTAGTAGCACTAGAGAACTACACTGCAACTCTGAGGGCTCACTGGGGGCGGTTTGGACTTGGTGACTGAAGTTTGCCACCAGTCTTTCAGTTCATAGGCCTCGATTTGCATAAAACATACGCCCTACATTGAGTGTCAGGATTTATCCCATCTCTCATTCTCATGGAGATGCTGACATTCCGTGCGTAGCTTTCCTCTCTGGTTTTTCCATTGTCTCTCGGTATTTTTTCAGTACCTTGTTCCAAGGAGCTGCTGCCAATCAAGTGCACCTGAAATGAAGCTGACTTGCTTTCCTGGGTGAGTCAGGATAAGCTAAGTCATGCTTTTGTAAGAAAAAAAAAATGAGCCCCCCTCCCTCAAATCCCAGTGGTTTAATTTGTGTGCATGCCGCCTGCCCAATACTGATTACTTGTTTGTCAAAGAGAATCAGTTTAACAGCGTCAGAAACACCAGAATGGTATTTATACCCATTGGGGCTTACAGGGCATGTGGCCAGGGTCCATTATTGGCATAATACCTGTTTCTCAGTATCTTCAGCTGCAGAATGTGTGAGGTAATTGTACTTACCTTACGCTATCATTATAATGACTATAGGAAATAAATAAAAAGTTCTTTGAACAGCATCCTCTGTAAGTGTACAGTAAATGTAACCAGTGGTTTTTACTGTTTATTATTATTAATTAGGATGCCGTTCAGTTGTTTTCCATCACTGAAGAAAATTACATGTGAATAGATTCTAAAAATGAGTTTGGATAGATTTCTAGGAGAGTTTCTTTCTCTTAAAGTTAATTACAAGTCAACATAACCTATAAACAGTGTTGTGGATTTTATATTTTCAGAAGGGACAGAGTTTGAGTCAGTTTGGAGATTTACTGGTTTTCAGTTAGAAAGGATTCTCTCTCTTTCAAATTTCATGTGTTCTGTGAATTTTTGAATGGTTGTTAATTATTCATGTAACAAGTATTAATTGAGCACCTAGTAAATTTTAGGCTCTAGGGACTAAATGGTGAATAACACACACTCCCTACTGTTGTTGAACTTTCATGCCTGGAGTGGAGACAGAAAATCTATCTTCATTTACATGTCATAAATGGTATCTGGGTACAAGATGCTAATGGAACCCACAGGAAGGTCACCTTACTCAGTCTCAGGGTTTTGGGTTCAGTGGTGCCTACGTCAAGCCCTGAGGAATAAGTGCAGTTATCTACAGGGAGGACACAGGGATCAGCAGAGCATGGCTATACAGAAAGCATGTTTACTGGATAGGTCGCCCCGCTCTTACAAGCTCCGTGTGTTTGAGTTGTCTTCGGGTGTGCTCTTTGTACAAACACATTTAGTAACAGACTCACTTCTCATAAATACAGAGCTTACCTACTATGTGAGACGTATTTTTAGGGTTTAGGTCAGTTTTCTAAGGGTAATTGAACACATTTGGAATGATTTTTGAATGGAATCAACTTTTGACATACGGTTTTTAAAATATTGACATCTTATATCCATCGAATACATTACTTTTCATTATTATTTACTCAAGGAGTTGACTGCTTGCATTGAATGTCCCCCATTTTTACTTTTGATGAATAAAGTGAAATAGGTAGTATTAATAAGCAATAAATTAAATAGACTAAAATCAATAAGGGAGTAAATTTACTAGTACAGTGTGAAATAATGACTCTCCTTACATATCTAAACATAAGAAATGGTGAGCCCTGTGTTCTAAACATTTGTTGCAATTCATGTTTAAATTTTTTTGTTGTTCATTTTTGGTTTAGAGATGCTCTCAAGTAATTTTCCACCAGTGCTAATGAGTGTACTGTTAGCAACTTCCAGATCTATCAGAGTTAAGTAACAGGCTTTTAGGAATAACTTTAATACTTTTTTCTTACTTGCTTAATATTTGATGAATAAAAAGTGAGTTGAATTAAAATATAAATATTACTGACCTTAGGTGGATGAAACTGATGACCCATTAATGTTTAAAGTATGGGTTGATGGTCAGGAAATCTTACTTTATTAACACAGTATATATTGATATTGCTTTGGTGTGGGAGGTACCTGGATTGGCAGCATAGTATTTGTATTGTGAGGTCAATTGATGAAATAGAATGTAATACAACTTAAAATATTGAGCCGCCTCTAAATTTCAAAAAACTTTTACGACTTTAACATCATAGTAGCTGTATATTTATTTGCTGTCTACTGAGAAAATGAAACATGACTAAAAATACTATTATGAATTCAGAAACACTATTATATATTTAAATAAAATGTTTTATTTGATGAGTCAAATAAATTTAAACAAAATATATGCAATTGCTTATGCATACACAGACATATATATGGATAGACAGACATTTTCAGTGTGTAAATCATTCAGTATCAGACAGTGCTTCTGGAATATATGGTGGTTTCACTTATTCTTTCTTATAATCTATAATCCCAGGCTCACAGGTTGGCAACTTCTGAATTATAAGTTGAAGATTTCAAGAAGAGTTGATTAACCTGGGGCACAAAGTCTTTGTGAGAAGAGTTAGTGAAATAGTATTAGAGTATAGGTTTTTTTTTTTTTTTTTGGACAAAGAAATGACTTAAGTAAAATTTTCTTTTAGAAATTATATTTACAATGTTTGAAACAAAAATGGAGGGGGAAAGCCAGAAGAACGGAGGGAGGATTACTTCCTATAAGTACTACTTCGTATAAGTATAATGTGATGAAAAATGTGATCTGTCTTAGTGCGAGAGGGATGGGGTCCAGAAAATTTGGAGACCAAATCATAGGAGCAGACCTTGGTGATACATTTCACATTGCCAGCAAAATTCACATAAAGTTTAGATTAAATTCCTTAAATCAGAGAAACATAAGATATGTTTTAGATAAGGTAAAGAGACATTGAGGTATGGGTTATCTGCATTTTAATTATTGACAGTGCAATAATCTATAATATATAATTAATATCATGTAGGGTTTGATGGTACTATAACTTCTGGAATAGTTCATGCATTGTAATGTAACATTTTAATATTCTTTACTGCCTCAGATTTCCATGAAAGTTGCCTAAGATAAATGTTTACTTGAGATCTTTTAGTAAATGTGATAACTTTCCGTGAAAAGGAAAAAAAATCAATGCCATGAAATTCATAGTTTTGTTACGTTTAAAGTCACTTCTTTAAATTCATTCATTTAATAAAAGCTTTATTGAGTGCCTACTATGTGCTAAGCAATGTCCCAAATTGTGGTGATAGAGCAGTGGTTGAGACAGAGTTCATCTGGTGGAGAATGACAGAAAAGAATTTAGTTAACAGTTAGTGATCATACTGTGGAGGATAAGGTGGTGGTACATGGCAGGATGACTCCATTAGATTGGTTTGGTCATAGAAGGCCTCTCTGACTATTGAATAGACAGAAGGAAGCAGCCATTGGATGTATGGAGGAAGGAACATTGTAGATAGAAGAGATGGTGCAACGACTCTAAACTGAGAATGAGAATGGATTGTTCCCAGATAAGAAAGAGTCTGGTTGGAATCTAGCAGGTGAAGTGGGCAAGTGACATGAGATGAGGACAGAGAGATCGACAAGGGCCAAATCATTAAGGGCTTTGCAGGCCAGTATAAAAGATTTGGGTCTTATTTTAAGTTCAATAGAGAGCTATTGGGCAGTTGTAAGCAAGTGTGTTACACAGTTTATGTTTCTAGTTTTTGTACTGGGAGAGAGGGTTGGAGAAGATGAGAAATGACAGAGCTTGAACTGGGTGGTAGTCAAGGCAGTAGAAGGAATCGGGTTCAGAATCGTTACTGCATTGGATATGAGAGGTAAGGGAAAAAGGAATCAAAGATTTTTGGATTTGAGTGTATTGTTGAGATGAGGAAGATGGTTGAAAGGCATAGAGAAAGGAAAACATTAATATTAAGTGTACTCTTTTGATTGTGCTGGGTTTATGATGTCAAGTGGAGATGTCAAATAAGCAGCTTAGTCTCAAGCACTAAGGAGAGGTCAAGTCTGATGATGGAGATTTGAGAATCACTGGGTTATATTATGGCATTAAAAACCAAAGGCTTGGGTGAGAACTCCCTGGAGGAATTTGTGGTTATAGAAGAGAGAGAGGCTTAGGTCAAGCACTTACAACATTTAAAGGTAGGTCAGAAAAGAATGGCTCAGCAAGGGAGACAGTTTTTTTTTTTTTTTTTTGTCTTCTAAGAATATAAAAATCTTTCTTAGAATCTTTATTCTCTGAATAAACTAGAAGACTATTCTGTGAGTTTAATAATGCACAAAGCCATTGGGTACTAAAATGTAAATACCATGTACGGTTGAATTTTAATGGTAACTATTTTGTTACTGCAAAAGTTGAAAAGTGCATGATGAACACAAAATCACACTTTTGGAAATTATTTAACAGATGAACATATTTGGGAAAAGTAAGGAATGTAAAAGGAGCAAAACAGTTGTGAAAAAACACAAACGGTAAAAGTCAAGATATTATAGTCCTATTCCTTATGTGGGAGAAGAAGGAAAAATGAAACTAATAGAAAACTCCATCCCAGAAATACCTGAGAGGAGGAAGGAGGCTGACGTGCAAAGAAAAGGAGGGAAACATAAGAGAAGGTAAAGCTATGAAGCTGGTCCATAGATTTAAATAATTAGAGGGAGGGCTGGCGGTAATCTTTGTGCGTTACCCCAACAAACTGCAGGAACAGGTAAGGCATTAAACATGGTGTGTTTTAACACCAGGTGATGACTTCTGTGAAAGTTAAAATCACCACCTGCCATTTCTATAACAGTCTACCTACAGAAAAGTAAGGTAAAGGTGGGTATTAGGTTTCAAGACTTCTAAAACCCAGTAAGACTAGGTATTTCAAACAATTTAAAAGCGTTTTTAGTAGAATCCCATCAATTGGGAGCATAAAGTACTGGTTTCATTCAGTTAAGTTTGAAGACGTGTAGCCTCCACCTGAAATATCAACAATAAGTTCAGTTTTGAAGTTTCTTTTTTTTTAATATGTAATGACTTTAAATTTAAAATTAAAATAATTTTAATTAAAGTATAGTCAGATTACAATGCTGTGTTAGTTTCTGCTGTACAGCACAGTGATTCGGTTTTATATATATTCCTTTTCACTTTCCAATTTTTAAGTTTCTTAGTTTAAAAGTATTCTGGAACTCCTATTGAGAATTTCACTGTGAGAGAGTATTCATAATACCTTGGAAGCCCTCAAGTATTAACTTTGTAGTTGGCTTCCTTTAAAAGGCCAGAAAAGAAACCATTTTTCTTTACAGGTTTTAACACAAGTAACAGCGCTACTTCTGACGCATTTGAGTCCTCTGCTCCTTCAGAAGAAAGGCGGCCCTTCCTTAACCAATCAGACGAGTCCTTGCGGTCACCTGACAGCGGACACGCGTTCTCATGGGGGGGGGACTCTGCCGCCTTCTGGCCGCCGGCGCGGTGCTCGCCTCAGATGTGGAAAGACCGAGAAGGCGCGTCCCGACCTGGGGAGCGTGCGGATTCTGACAGGACTGTCGCCGGCGCTGGAGGTGTTGCCGCAGTCGTGGATATGTGGATACGCATTTCCCTCATGTTAAAGGTAAGGGCGGTGCCGGAGGCGAGGGCGGTACCGGGGGCAGAGGCGAGGAGCGGTGTTCTGGTCTCTACAGATGTGGTGAGCGGAAGCGCCGTGGGGCTGCTGTGGCTCCGGCTTCCATTCTCCTACCCCGTGTTCGGGTTCCCTCCCCCGTCTTCGGTCCTCCTCCCCCGTCTTCGGGTCCCCTCCCCAGTCTTTGGTCCTCCCGCATCTTCAGGTCCCCCCCAACCCCTGTCTTGGGACCTCCTCTCCAGTCTTCGGGTCCCAGAGGGCGCGGCCTTCCTGACCCGGGCCTGGCCGGCTTCGTTCCGCTGGCCCCCCGGGCCTGCGTTAGCCTCGGAGGAGGTGCCGCCGGCGCGCTCGGGGTGAGCGGGGCCAGCTTTCTGTTCGGAGGACGGAGGACGGTTTGGTAAGAGCACTGCGAGCTCGTTTTGTGTCATGTGTGCGACTCTGACGGACTGGTCAGTACGGGTATGAGGGCCTCGGAGACACTTCTCGTGGGCAAAATGGGCAACATTTAAACTAGTGTTCCCTTAGAGTTCTGATTTTGGTTGCCTGGATCTACATAGGTTTTGCTCTCAGCTCGGAGTTCGTCGTAAATTTTGACTTTTTATTTTTTATTTTTTTCCTTTTCTATTTCCTCCTCTTTGTTCTGCTGGTGGAATTGAGTTATCGTTGACTAGATAGTTTTTGCCCGCTTGTGGCTTTCAGCAGGTGACCTGCTTGTGTGTCACTAATAAGAATCAAGGTGGTGGAGGGAGCAGTTAAGCACCCAGAGCCCCTGCGCCGCTCCTGAAGGGTCCTTGCTGCCCTGTTAGTGTGTAAATTCTAGAGCTGCATATTTCAGCCTAAGGCCAACTTTGCTTTCAGCCTCTGGCAACATCTGTTTCTGCTTTCAGGACAGCACATCTTTGTCTCAGTAATGGAAACCGTTACTGCAGTCCAAATATTCAGTACCACAGGCTGATGATTTTTTTCTTCAGATTTCCTTTGTTGTTTAAGTGGCAAAATTCGGTAGAAGCATCCAAAATAGTTATGCCCAGAGGATGTTTTCTTGAGAAGAGTGGACATGGTGTAGATAACTTTAAATGGTGTAATATGATCTTAAGGACTTTTTTTTTTTTTACTATCTCCAACAGACTGAAATTTTTCTACTTTTACAGTTCCGTATTTATTACTTATCTTTAAGCTTAGATATGATTTGAAAATTGCATTTTAACCCTCCTTCTCCTCCTATTATGTTCTCACTGCAGTAGCTCCTTATTGCCTGAAGTATACAGTCCTTGGTCTGACACCTGTCTTGTCTGAGGGCCTGTCTCTCACTCTCTTTCTGAGTTTATGCTATAAGCCTCAAAGAGGAAGCTCTCTGCTGTACTTGATGTTCCCATATCTCTGCCCCTTTGGGTACCATTCCCTTAATTAGGGGGACCATTCCCTCTTAGAGGGCCAGGGAGGCCCAGGCCACTTCCAGTTATGAGGTTTCTGGTATATTAAAAATGAAAATCTCCAAAATAGTTTCTAAAAGTTTTGATATGTCTTATATACTTACACTTAGCCCCTTAACATCATTAGCATTGTTAACCTCAAACCCAATGTACATACAGATTTACTTGGAGACAGCATCTCTGAGTATGTAACTGTGAGGCCCAGGCCAAAGGGTCCTACTGGCTTCTCGCATGCCTCACCCCACAGGAATCCCACATCTGCTGGGGAACTACCACCTGTCCTCACGGCCCAAAACAGGGAACTCTGTTCCAGTTAGGCTGGCTGAAGTGATCTGTTCTCCCAGTTCTTACAGCACTTTGATTACAGTTCAGCTGGCGTTTCCAAAATACTGACTCACAGCATTTTGTGGATGTATTTTACCTTTCTTGATAACAAGCCCCCTTGGGATGGGGATTGTGCTCTATTAATATTCAGCACATGCTTTACACATAGTATATTCAGGGAACCAGGATGAATTAACAGATCTGTTTATCATAACATGGCGTGAGCTTTCACCTGAATTCAGTAGTAAAAATATAAGCGCTGGTATTTTGAGTCATCTTCTGATGGTTTAGTGAAATCCATATGGTTTTACAGGTTTGTATGTGTGTGCGCTTGTGTTAGGTCATTAAAATAGGAATATTTATGGAATAACTTAAAATACATTTTTAAAGCTTATGCTCCTTTGATTTTAAAGGTTGTGTTAACTCCTCCACATCCTTGTTTATTGAGTACCCTGCTTGGTGCTGGGAGTTCAGTTGTGAGCCTGTGTCAGATAACTTACAAGAGGCAGCAAGAAAAAGACACTCAACAATCACATTGTGTAATGAGGGCCATGAAGGAGAATGTGTTTTGTTATTTGTGGAAGCAGATGGCATATGATTAATTTGTAAGTAGTTAAAGAGTTTTAGCATATTGGAAAGAAATTAATTCAATAAAGGCATCTCAGCCGGGATTTGACAGGCCGAGGTGAAGAGGATGTTGTGAAGAGGCAGAGAGCTGGTTGAGAGGAGGAGGTGGAAGAGCCGGTTGTTGCTAAATCTCATGCATCCACTGGCAAACTTTCAATCTTATTGATTGGAAAAATTATTGATAAGATAATGGTATGTATGTCAACTGTCAGAAACTTCTTTGGTCTTGTTTTTAAGAGAAAGAAAATGAAACCCCCATATTTGCTGGTGCCTTGAGGTTAGCATATTTAGGCAGAAGAGACCGTTGGAGTTGAAAGGCCTGTAGCGGGAACCAGGATGACTCTTCATGCTGTGACTGCCCTTCATCTAACTAGGAAGTCGGATTTCTGGGAAGGTTCTGGCGCAGTTAGTCTTTAAGAGCTTAGGCAACCATCGGCATTGGAAAGTGTTGTAGGAACACTGTAGGAGTGGTGGTGATGTTTACTGAGATGACTCCAAGGAAACAGGTGGTTGTGCTCAGAGTGTCTGAAACTCTTGCAGTGGTCAGGTAATAGTGAAATAAGCACAGCGTTTGGTGTTACTCATCGTTTTGTTTTTCTTTACTTATCATTTCAGAACTCACGTATT
The DNA here is from genome assembly GCF_009834535.1 of Camelus ferus. NCBI lineage: Eukaryota > Metazoa > Chordata > Mammalia > Artiodactyla > Camelidae > Camelus > Camelus ferus. Next base: position 11,239,446 of record NC_045731.1, on the reverse strand, counting down.
ACGGCTCTCAAAGATACAAAATATGATATTCTTTTAATACATTTGTTTTTAAGAAGGAACATCTGAAATTGGCAATATCTGAATTTTGAAGGAAATTTATTGGCCTCAGTTTTGATACCTCTTGGGCAGTATTGCCATCTAATGACTGTTACATCAAATTGTAGATAAAAGTTCCCAAAGAACCCTATAAAATTAAGACATCAGTCCAGAAGATTTTACCTATTTCATTGTCAAAACAGTGTCACACCGTGATATGTAGAAAACTTAAGCCTCTAAAACAAAATAGTCTGTTTTAACAAATAAATGTATGATAGTACATTCATTTATGTGTTTTCTTTTTTACTTGAAGTATTGTTGATTTGCAGTGTCATATGGCATAGTGATTCAATTATAAATATGCATTCTTTTTCATTATAGGGAATTATAAGATACTGAATGTAGTTCCCTGGGCTGTATAGTAGGACCTTGCTGTTTATCTATTTTATGTATAGTAGTGTGTATCTACAAATCGTGAACTCCTAATTTATCCCTCCCCACCTTTCCCCCCCAACTTTCCCCTTTGGGAACCTTAAGTTCGTTCTCTTTGTCTGTGAGTCTATTTCTGTTTTGTAAATAAGTTCATTTGTATCACTTTTTCTGGATTCCACATATAAGTGATATCATATAGTATTTTGCTTACTTTGTCTGGCTTACTTCACTTAGTATGACAGTTTCCAGGTTCATCTGTGTTCCTGCAAATGGCATTATTTTTTTCTTTTTTATTGCTGAGTAGGATTCCATTGTATAAATACACCACAGTTTCCTTATCCAGTCATCTGTCAGTGGACATTTAGGTTGTTTCCATGTCTTGGCTATCGTAAATAGTGCTGCTGTGAACATTGGGGTACATGTATCTTTTCAGATTAGAGTTTTTTCCAGACATATGCTCAGGAGTGGGATTGCTAGATCGTATGGTAACTCTATTTTTATTTTTTTAAGTAATCTCCACACTGTTTTCCATAGTGGCTACACCAAACTGTATTCCCACCTACAGCATAAGGGGGTTCCCTTTTCTCCACACTCTCTTCAGCATTTCTCCTTTGTGAACTTTTTAATCATGGTCATTCTGAATGGTGTGAGGTGATTCATTTGTGTGTTTTCTGTTAGTGGCTTAAGTAGTAACTCTTAGAATGAAGCTGAAAAATACATAATATCAAATATAAACTCTAATTTTTTTTGACCAGTCTCTTAATTTTTGAGGGACGGGATTGAAATAGATGTTGTCTATGGACATTTCCAGATCTGTGATGTTCGGTTAGAGTTGCCAGGAGCACTTACGTGTGAAGAGTCACCCTGAGCCTGAAGTGATGCCTCGTTTTGCCTCCAATGCAGCACTTTGTCCTACGGCAATAGCAGCTTGCACGTGGATGCCGCCTTCCAGCAGACCCTCTGGAGCGTGGCCCCCATCAGCTCAGGAAGCGAAGCAGCCCAAGGTAAAGACACCACAGCAGTGAGGAGGCTGTTCCCTTGATGCAGAGTTGACAGTCATCCCTAATGATGATAGGGATGATGATAACGAGCAAATGCATTAGAGCTCTTTGTGTCAAAGTAGCCTGTAACACAGATGCGTGACATTAAAGACTCTCATGTAAATTGTTACTTAAAAGTGAAGTTTGTGTTAAGATCTGTCCTTCCTTATTTTTACATTTCTGTTTATTTGTGTGTATTTTACACGTGAGCTTTCTAGGGGTTATTTTCTCCAATGTTCTGGCCTCAGGATATTGCTCATTTAGGCTAATGTCGAGATGTCTCATCCTCCGGGGTGCGGGACTTAGACCCGGAGCACAGTAGTGCCTGCGCTTCAGGGTTTCCAGGGAAATAGCTCTGTTCTGATCATTCTCACTTAGATGGTCCAGAATTGAGCCTATCCAGGCTTGTCTGTTCAGTGGAGGGTCTTTTGAGGCTACAGTCATGGATTCTAGACTTGGGAGCCCAGGGCTCAGAGATAGAAGGCAGGTGGCAGCACCTGTGTCTGTGATTTTTCCCAGTTACCTAAGCCTCACTAGGCTTCTGGATCTTTGACTATGAAAATAGAAGGCTGAACCAGGTGATCTGTCCATCTGTCAGCATCTGACCATGACTGTTCCAGTGTGACTGGTTTCGATCTTTCCAGGGTATCTCATCGGCAGTGACGTCCTCAGGTTGCTTCATGGACACATGGATGAGTGCCTCACTGTCCCCTCAGGAGTACATGGCGAAGAGCAGCGGAGGTTGGTACCTGAGCCCAGAGCCTGGAGCCTCGCACCTTCTTGCCTTGACACAGTTCCTTAAGTTCAGGATGTGTCTCGTCAGGCCATTTGCATAATAGAAAGTGGGCCACTAACGTTATCTGTCCACTAAAGTGATCCATTTGCTGGCCTCCTCTGAAGTTTTTACTCATGTTATGTTTTGATTCCCTGTCAATAGAATTGATGAAAATTTTTGTCCAATTAAAACATGGTAAGAAGCATTGAATGAAGTAAACTAAGTGGGAGGAGTGAAACATTCAGCTACTTAAAACCTCATTAAATGTTCATTAGTTTCAATTAGTCTTCTTTCTGGAATGTTCAGTCTCATACTCAGTTTCAAAATCAGAGTTCTCAAATGGCCCAGAGGTTCAGGTCCTTTTTATGTTGTCTTCTATTTACTGACATAGAAGATAAAATTGACCACTGTCCCTAGTAGTTTATGTGATTTTAATTCCTCTCTCATGTTAATCTCATTTGGCATTGGACCAAGACTGCAGGGGTCTGGATCATGGGGGAAAGTGCACAAAGTGACTGAAAAAGAAGATAAGAAGAGATTTTTTCCCCCAGACTTAAAAGACATTCTTATGGAGCAAATGGATGCCCATAGGGGGAGAAAAGATCAAAAGAACTGCAGCCTAAGCCTCACACTTTATACAAACCCTAATTCAGATGGGTCATTTGTGTAAATGTAAAACACAAAACTATAGAACATTTAGAAAAACTCTTGGAGATCACAGTTTTAAAACTTGACATAAAAAACATGTCCATGAAAGGAAAATATTGATAAGCTGGATCTCATCAAAATGAGAAAGTTTTGTTCTGTAAAAGCCCCTGTGAAGAGGATGAAGTGTGAGGCCCAGTGGAGAGGGAGGCAGTGGGTCCTCGGGAAGTAAGCGGTACATGCACAAGCTTTGGTTTCCTTAAAGCAACCTTAAGGGATTGGTACAGAGACCAGTTTAGGTTTAAGTATGTACATTACTTAGCATCACGTCTGGCATATTAACAGCCTGTTGTAATGAGAGCTTTGGAACTTGGGTGTGTGTGATGCACATCCAGAGAAGTTTCTCTTTGTGTGTGTGAGACTGTTCTGTTGATATTTATATTTTTCTGTCTCACCATTTAGCAGATTGTTATATTAAAACATTAAAATTAATGGGTTCTTACATTTCTTCTAAATGTTTTAAATATCTGGAATAGAATTTAGAACTTCAAATAACCATATGCATGTGTTGAAATATAATATATTAAACTACACCTGAACTCATAGCTGAGTGCTTCTGTGGACTGAAATTAGATGGGTAAGGTGAATGTGTTCACTGGAGGGAGGGGAGAGGGAGAGAAAGAGAGTGAGGGAGGGGGGAGGCAGGGAGGGAGAGGAGAGGGGAGGGAGAGAAGGCCAGGGGGAGGGAGAGGGAATGAACGGGATTAGAGGGAATAAAAGAGGAGAGGATGTGTTTAAATCAAATGTGTATTCAGATCACTGTTGTTATTATTTTGCTATTTTTATTTCCAGTTATATTCTCTCCTACCAAAAAGTATAGCTTTTACTGTTTATCCAAAGACTTCCCATTTGTTCCTCTCTTTAATTGGCTTGAATAAATAGAGTCCAAGAATGAAAAGTTAACATTTTGTTTTGTTTTGTTTTGTTTTAACAGAAGTGTTCACTACGAAGTTGGTGCTGTATCTGTTCACGCACGTTCCCTGTGGAGGCTGGAGACACTGAGGGTTGCGTAAGTAGAGCTTGGTGCATCCCATGCTCTGAGGGTGCAAAGTGCTTCTGCTGCTCTTGTGCTTTTGTGTAAAATGGCCACGCTGATGGCCAGCTTAAAGACTTAAACATGTAGACAAGACACTATAAACCTTTTAGAAGAAAACATAGGCAAAACATTACCTGACATACACCTCAGCCATGTTTTCCTAGGGCAGTCTACCCACACATTAGAAATAAAAGCACAAATAAATGCACAAATGGGACCTAACTGAACTTACGAGCTTTTGCACAGCAAAGGAAACAATAAGCAAAGTAAAACGACACCCTATGGAATGGGAGAAAATATCTGTAAATGATTTGACTGACAAAGGCTTAATTTACAGAAAATACAAACAGCTCATAAAATTTAATAACAAAAAAAAACCCAATCCAAAAATGGGCAGAAAACCTAAACAAGCATTTCTCCAATGAAGACTATAAATGGCCAATAGACACATGAAAAAATGTTTAATATCACTAATTATCAGAGAAATGCAAATCAAAAGTACAATGAGGTATCAGCTCACACCAGTCAGAATGGCCATCACTCAAAAGTTCATGAATGATAAATGCTGGAGAGGGTGTGGAGAAAAGGGAACTCTCCTACACTGTTGGGGGTATGTAGTTTGGTGTAGCCATTATGGAAAATAGTATGGAAATTCATCAGAAAACTAAAAATAGACTTACCCTATGATCCAGCAATCCCACTTCTGGATATGTATCCGTAGGAAACTCCAGTGCGAAAAGATACCTGCATCCCAGTATTCATAGCACCACTATATACAACAGTCAAGACATGGAAGCAAACTATAGAAGCAACAGATGACTGGATAAAGAAGATGTGGCGTATTTCTACAATGGAATACTACTCTGCCATAAAAAGGGATAAAATAATGCCATTTGCAGCAACATGGATGGACATAGAGATCGTCATTCTAAGTGAAGTGAGCCATAAAGAGAAAGAAAAATACTGTATGATACTACTGATATGTGCAATGTTAAAAAAAAAGACACTAGGAATTCATCTACAAAACAGAAAGAGACTTGCAGACTTAGTAAATAATTGTATGGTTGTATGGTCACCAGGGAAAGGAGGTGGGAAGGGATAAATTTGGGAGTTTTTATATATGGTGGCTAACATTTACAAATGTTAACCACTATATATAAAGATAGATTAAAAAAATGCTTCTTCTGTATAGCACAGAAACATATGTTCAGTATCTGGTAGTAACCTGTAATGGAAAAGCTGCTACAACCACCAACTGAGGAAGGAAGAAAAGAAAGGAGAGGTAGTTATCCCGGGCTAGAGCCCAGTCCTGGGAAAGTCCTTGACTGCTGCTGATGCTGCCCCCTCAATGCACTGCGCCCTCCTCCCAGGAGCAGGCTGACATGAAGACATGCATCCTGTGAACCTGGGGCAGCAGAGGCCGCCCCCAGGACAGGCCCTAGGACAGATGGGAGCTAGTCCACCTGCTGAGGGAGGGCAGCACCCCTCCCTGTAGCCGCCCTCTGACTGCATGGTGCCTACCTCCCCGTGGCCTCTGTAACATTGCTTTTGGTTTTGTTTTTCCATAGGAAGAGCTAAGCATCTCCCTTCTGGCTGTGGCTTCACACTTAGAACAGCAGTGCCTACCCCAAGATTATGCACAGAGTTAGTATAGTTACTAAAAGGGCTTCATTTTGTGCATCTCATCTTTAATCCATCTGGATTTTCCTCTCAAAATGCAAAAATGCGAATTCATGTAGAAAATAATTCACCAGTCCCTGCTTCAGATATGTAGGCAGACACAAAAAGCCACCTTTTGTATGAATTCTTTGATAGGGAATCTCCAGGATGGGTGGAGAGAGAGAGAAAGAGAATGGGGATTAGGCCTTGTCTTGGGCTGGGGGAGGGAGGACATGGGTTGTGCTTTGGATACAAGCTTTTACGTTGAGGAAGGAAGTAGTCTGAAACCAGACAGTGGTGTTGGTCTCACAGCATTGTAAATGCATTTAATGCTCTTGAATTGCACAATTTAAAATGGAAAAAGGCTGAACTTCATAATTGTAAACTTAAACCATAAAAATAGAAGTATACTGTAATAGAAAATAAGAAATCTGACTCCATATTAGATATGCTCTTTTGGCTTAAACACTGCCTTGTTTTCTAGGCTTAGTCTTGCTAGCTCTGCACCTTTTGTAAAACAGTGTTGCCTTTAGCCTGAAATAGACAGGAGAGCCTATTCTCAAGGCTCTGACCTTGAAGGATATTAACCCTTTTGCACTAACATAAAGACAACCATTTGCAGAATAGAAAATAACATTTATTTTGTTAGAGGTTTTACAGGGCCAGCATGACCTGACCAACGTGGACAGCTGCAGACCAAGTTAATGGCAGACTGACGTCCTGGAGAACCATCTTCCCCAAGTCAGACTTCAGGCTCCTTTTCTAGTAAAAGGGGGAGGGGATGTGGTTGGTTGTTGCAAACTTCTTGGTGTAGGACTTTTCATGTTCTTGGAATCCTTTGCAGCTGTCCACATGGGTCAGGTCACGGTGCCCCTGTAAAACCTCCAACAAAACAAAGGTTATTTTCTATTTTGCAACTTGTTATCTTTATAGGAGTGCAAAAGTGTTAATATCCTTAAAGGTCAGAGCCTTGAGAATAGGCTCTCCTGTGTATTTCAGGCTAAAGGCAACATTGTTTTACACAAGGTGCAGAGCTGGCAAGACTGAGCCTAGAAAACAGGACAGAGTGTTAAAATAAAAGGAACAGATCTAATACGGAGTCAGATTTTTTCTACTACGTAGTGCCTTGGTAAGAGGTAAGAGGATATTTCTGAGTGGGGCTTCCTCTGCCTCAGGCTGGGGTTCACGCAGGAGCCCTGCCAGGTTCACCATAACTGTGGACCTGATCTCCTATTATAATTACCTATCAAAGTCCCTTCAATTGCCTGTAAACTATATGGGGGGAGGGGGAGGCGACGTCTCATTGGCGGGTGAAGGTCAGTCTCTCCGTAGGCAAAGACCAGGGTTGTGGAGGGTTCCAAGGTGGCCTGGCCAGTGCAGTTGCCTGCTTTGCTCTCTAGCCTTGGCTTGGACACTTTCGAAGCTCCCATCCCTCTTCCCTCTGCCCTGGCGTGAATAAACAGGGTCCCTGAACCCACCAGGATTGAGCCCAGGCCATGCACATAGCCCACCTGCCTGCTATCTGTCCCCAGGCTCAGCTGCACCCTCCGCACCACCCTCACCCCTGCAGGTCCACGTGCCCAATGTCTCCGCCCTAGGGGTCTTGATCATCAGGGCCATCAACAAACCATGGCCCACCTGCCAGTGGTGGGCAGCCTAGGACTACCCTGACCCGCTGGCTCAGAGGAGGCACAGAGCACAGAGCAGGGGTCAGGGTGCAGGGGCAGGTATTGGAACCGCCTCCAGCCTCACCCGCCACACCCTGTAGCCTCCAACACTAGCTGTGCAGCAGCACACTAGGCTGGATCCCCGCTGGTGGCAGTCCCCATGGGGACCAGAGCCCAGACCTCCACGCCCCACACGCAAGGTGATGGGTGAAGGGGTCACCTGGGGTAGGGATGCACTGGGAGTGAGGGGGGATCCCACGGTGAGGGGGGACACGCTGAGGGGTGAGGGGCCGCTCAGAGAGGAACTGACCCCGCGGAGGGGTGAGGGGGACCATCTTGGGATGTTGGGGGTCCTGCAGTGAGGCATGAGGGGTGAGCTTGTGGCGTGGGGGCCATAGGTTACTAGCGTGGTGGAGTGTCGGGGCGGGGACCTCGGTGTGAGAGGAAGTCCCATTTCGTGGGTCCGGTGGGAGACTTGGGGGCTTGGCTGTAGGTGGGGGGGGCAGTCACAGGGTTTGGGAGGGAAGGCGAGCAGGGGGAGTGGGGCTAGGGGGTGTGGCCTGGCCCTGAGCTGGTCATGGTTTTGGTTGGGTGCCAGGACCGGTAGGTGATGGGATGGGGGTGTTAAGGATGGAGACCCGGTGGGGCGGGTAAAGGGATGGGCCCCCCGCCCCACTGCCAGGCCCTTGCCCCCAGCCCCCAGCCTGGCACCAGTCCCCACCTCCCGAGCAACAGGAGTTCCAGCCCGAGCGTCCGCGCTGCGGGCGGGAGGAGGAGGGGCGCGCATGTGCGTGGACGCACAGATGCGCCGACCGGACCCGCCCGGAGCGTGTGAAAGCCGGGCGGGAGCCAAGTGCTCCCGGACCAGGTCCTGGAGGAGGAACGTGGCCTGGGGTCTGGGCCGCCGCTTGCTGCCGCCTCCGCTGCCGCCGCCGAGCCGGTGAGGGGGCGCTTGGTGGGGGCGCGCAGGTCGGGAGCCGGCGGGTGAAGCCTGGGCTGCGCTCGCGGGCAGCGGTGCGTAGGTGAGGCCGGGGCCTCGCGACCCGTTTGGACCCTGAGGTGGGTCGGGGGCCGCCGCGTGGTTCGTGGTGCCCACTTCTCCTTCCCGCTCATTAGTACTACGGGCGCCTCTTCGTTGCCGCTTGTACCCAGGGGATAGCGGATGCCGCCACCCCAGGAGGTGGGAGGGCACTGGATGGCAAGGGAGCACGTACGACTGGTCCTCAGACCATGGCCTGTTCCCAGGAGGCGGGTGTGGTGCTGTCAGGGTGCGGGGGCGGTGGCGACGGCGAGAAGGGTCTACACTTGGGAGCCTGTGAATTTGCTCCCGTCTCTCATGAGTCCTGTCCTGGGGGCAGCTTTTGCTGTCCAGATTTGCAGGGCCTCTGTTGCAGGTCATTTCTGCCCCTGGGAGACGAGGAGGTGCTGTCGGGGGGCGGCGGCAGCGACGGCGGGAAATGGGAGCAAATCCCCGCGCTAGCATGTGGCAGCCCCAATCCCGCCACCGCCGCTGCCCCCTGCAGCACAAGCACAGGTCCTGCCTTCCAGGAGCAGGCTGACCTGAAACTTGAGTCCTGCGAACCTGGGGCAGCAGAGGTCAAGGCTAGGACACGCCGGTGGGCAGTTTGAAGCAATCCACAGGCTCGCAGAGGCGGACCCCTAAACCTGCCGCTGCCGCCGCTGCCTCTGACCACACCGCGCCCGCCTCCCAGGGGCAGGCTGACCTCGGGAAGTGCCTTGGGCAGCAGAGGCAGTCCTCAGGCCGTGTCGCGGGGGGAGATAAGGGCAAATTGATCAGCTCGCCGGGGGCAGCGCCCCTCTCGCTGCTACCCCAGGTTCGCTGGACACTTGTTTCCAAGTCAGTGGGTTCCAGGGAGGCAGGCGTGGTGCTGTTAGGGGGAGGCGGCGGGGAGGGGTTGCTGCACTCCGATGGGAGGGGGAGGGACTTGCTCCCATTTCCCCAGGGGCCTGTCCTGGGGCGGCCTTTGCTGCCCGAAATTCACATAGGAAGCCTGTCTTCGTGTCAGCCTGCTCCTGGGAGGAGGGCGCAGTGCGGTCAGTGGACAGCCTCAGTGGCTGGCAAGGACTTTCCCAGGACTGGGCTCTAGTCCAGTATAACTGACTCACCTTTTTTCTCTTGCTTCCTCAGTTGGTGGCTGTAGCGACTTCTCCATTTTAGGTTATCACCAGGTATTGAACGTAGGCTTGTGTGCTATACAGAAGAAACTTTAAAAAAAAATCCGTTTTTATACAGTAGCTAACATCTGTAAATCTCAATCTCCCAAATTTATCCCTTCCCACCCCCTTTCCCTTGTAACCGTAAGATTGTTTACCAAGTCTGAATCTTATTCTCTTTTGCAGAGGAGTTCACAGTGTCTTCTTTTTTGTTTAAGATGGCGCGTATTAGTGATACCATATGGCATTTTTCTCTTTCTGGCTCACTTCTCTTAGAATGACAGTCTCTAGGTTCATCCATACTGCTGCAAATGGCATTGTTTTATCCTTTTTACGGCAGAGTAGTATTCCGTTGTATAAATAATATCAGAACTTACAGTCACCTATTGCTTCATTTCAGTTGCTTCCACGTCTTAGCTAATCTGTATAGTGGTGCTGTATATACTGGGGCGTAGGTTATCTTTCTGCATTGGAGTTCCCTCTGAATACATACCCAGAAGTGGGATTGCTGGATATTTTTAGTTTTTTGAGGGATTTCTATCCTGTTTTCCATAATGGCTACACCAGACTACATTCCCACCAGCAGTGTAAGAGGGTTCCGTTTTCTCCACACCTTCTCCAGCATTTATCATTCATGAACTTTTGAGTGAGGGCCATTCTGACTGGGGTTTTGTAGTTTTGATCTGCATTTCTCTGATAATTAGCGATACTCGAGCATTTTTTTGTGTGCCCGTTGGCCATTTGTGGTCTTCATTGGAGAAATGCTTGTTCAGGTTTTCTGCCCATTTTTGGATTGAGTTGTTTGTTTTTTGTTACTAAGTTTTATGAGCTTTTAATATATTCTGGAAATTAAGCCTTTTGTCAGTCGAATCATTTACAGATATTTTCTTCCATCCTGTAGGCTGTCATTTTGCTTTGCTTATGGTTTCCTTTGCTGTGCAAAAGCTTGTAAGTTCAGTTAGGTCCTGTTTGCTTCTTTATTTTTGCTTTTATTTCTGTTGCTTGGGTAGACTGCCCTAGGAGAACATGGCTGAGAGCTTATGCCAGGTAATGTTTTGCCGTTGGTTTTCTTCTAAGAGATTTATAGTGTCTTGTCTGCATGTTTAAGTCTTTAAGCCACTTTGAATTTATTTCTGTGTATGGTCTGAGGGAGTAGCCTGACTTCATTGATTTACATGCAGCTGTCCAATTTTTGCTACATCTTTTGCTGAAGAGACTGTCTTTACTCACTGCGTGTTCTTCGTCGAAGATTGATTGACCAGAAGTTTGTGGGTTTAATTCTGGGCGCTCTATTCTGTTCCATTGTTCTGTATGTCTGTTTCCCCCCCACCCCCTTTTCCAGTTTTATTAGGTAGAATTGCTACAGTTCAACCACACGTACACATTATATTGCATGTAGATACGTACATACGCTATACTGCACTATTTTTTAGTTTACGTACATGTACTATTTATCATTGTTAGGAAGAGGTTAGATTTTCAAACTTACATAGTTATTAAAGGAATAAAGCCAACTACAAAGTAAGAATCAACAGAATGTGGTGATCTAATCATGGACAGTCCGATGTGCTTACACATATTCAAGAAGTCAAAATGATAATTAAGTCCATTTGTGGCCTTATTATTACTGTTACTATTTTTTAGATTCCTCATATGAGTGATGTCATATGGCTTTTTTTTTTTTTTCCTCTTTCTGGCCCATTTCACTTAGAATGACAGTCTTCAGATCCATCCGTATTGCTGCAAGTGGCATTGTTTTTTTCTTCTTTTGTGTTTGAGTAGTGTTCCGTTGTGTATATGTACATGTTCCTTATCCAGTCATCTGTTGACAGACAGTTGGGTTGTTTCCGTATCTTGGCTATCGTAAATAGTGCTGCTGTGAACATTGGGGTGCATGAGTTTTTCCCAGGACTGGGCTGTATCCCAGGATAACTACATCTTCTTTCTTCTCTTTCTTCCTCAGTTGGTGGCTGTAGCGACTTTTCCATTTTAGGTATTACCAGGTATTGAACATAGGTTTCTGTGCTATACAGAAGAAATTAAAAAAAAAAAATCTCCTTTTACACATAGTGGCAAACATTTTTAAATCTCCCTTCCCACCCCATTTCCCTGGTAACCATTAGATTGTTTACTAAGTCTGCAAGTCTGTTCATGTTTTGTAGATGAGCTCATAGTGGTTTTTTTTTTTTTTTAAGTTGCACATATAAGTGATATCATGATAGTTTTCTTTCTCTTTCTGGCTCACTTCATTTAGAATAATGATCTCTGGGTCCATTCATGTTGCTGCAAATGGCATCATTTTATCCTTTTTTATGGCAGAGTAGTAGTCTATTGTATAAATATACCACGATTTCTTTATGCAGTCATCTGTTGCTTCATTCAGGTTGCTTCCATGTCTTGGCTGTTATATTATAGTGGGGTTATGAATACTGGGGTGCAGGTATCTTTTCGCACTGGAGTTCTGTCCAGATATATACCCAGAAGTGGGATTGTTGGATCACAGGGTAAGTCTATTTTTAGTGTTTTGAGGAATTTCCATACTGTTTTCCATAATGGTTACACCAAACTGCATTCCCAGCAGCAGTATAAGAGGGTTCCCTTTTCTCCACACCCTCTCCAGCATTTATCATTCATGAACTTTTGCATGATGGCTGTTTGGACTGGGGTTTTGTAGTTTTGATTTGCATTTCTATGATAATTAGTGATATTAAGCATTTTTTCATGTGTCTATTGATCATTTGTAGTTCTTCCTTGGAGAATTGCTTGTTTAGGTCTTCTGCCCATTTTTGGATTGGGCTGTTTGTGTTTTGTTATTAAGTTTTATGAGCTGTTTATATATTCTGGAAATTTAGGCTTTGCCAGTTGAATTATTTATAATTATTTTCTCCCATTCTGTAGATTGTCGTTTTGTTTTGCTTATAGTTTCCTTTGGTATGCAAAAGCTTATAAGTTTAGTTAGGTCCTATTTGCTTATTTTTGCTTTTTTTGTTTGTTTTCTATTGCTTGGGTAGACTGCCATAGGAGAATGTTGCTGAGATATACATGAGGTAATGTTTTGCCTATGTTTTTTTCTAAGAGGTTTATAGTATCTTGTCTATATGTTTAAGTCTTTTAGCCATTTTTGAATTTATATTTGTGTATGGTGTGAGGGAGTAGTCTAACTTCATTGATTTGCATGCAGCTGTCCAGTTTTCCCTACACCATTTGTTGAAGAGACTGTCTTTACTCCATTGTATATTCTTGCCTCCTTTGTCAAAGATTAATTGACCAGAAGTTTGTGGGTTTACTTTTGGGCTCTCCATTCGGTTCCATTGATCCGTATGTCTGTTTTTGTATGAATACCATGCTGTTTTGATTGTAGCTCTGTAGTATTGTGTGCAGTCTGGGAGGGTTATTCCTCCAGCTTCATTCTTTTTCTTCCATAATGCTTTGGTAATTCTGAATCTTTTATTATTCCATATAAATTTTAGGATGATTTGTTCTAATTCTGTGAAAAATGTCCTGGGTAATTTGATAGGAATCTGATTAAATCTGTAGATTGCTTTGGGTAGTATGGCCACTTTAGCAATATTAATTCTTCCAATGCAAGAACATGGGATATATTTCCATTTCTTTAAGTCCTTTCTAATTTCCTTAGTCAGTGTTTTGTAGGCCTTTGCAGATGTGTTTCACTTCCTTGGTCAGATTTATTCCTACGTATTTTATGTTTTTGGGTGGTTTTAAAAGGGATTATTACTTTCGTGTAGAGAAATGCCACTCATTTCTGTATGTTGTTGCTGTGTCCTGCTACCTTGCTGAATTCTTTCAGTAGCTCTTACAGTTTTCGTGCGGAGCCTTTAGGGTTTTCTGTGTATAGTACCATGTCATCCGCATAGAATGACAATTTTACCTCTTGTCTTCCAACTTGGATCCCTTTTCTTTCTTTTTGTTGTCTAATTGCTATTCTAGGATTTTTGATACTGTACTGAATAGAGCTGGTGAGAGTGAGCATCCTTGTCTTGTTCCAGATTTTAGTGGAAAGGCTTTCAGCTTTTCACCGTAGAGTATTATGCTGGCTATAGGTGTGTTACAAATAGCTTTTACTATGTTGAGATATGTTCCCTCTGGACCCACTTTGGTAATACCATGGGCTCAGTGCAGTCAGGGGGCTGGGAGGATGGTAGCAGCGGAGGCAGCAGCGACGGGAGGAGGGGGGCTGCCCCTTCCAAGCCAGTCATTTGCTCCCATCTCCCTGTGGCCTGGCCTGGCCTGGCCTGGGAGCGGCCTCTGCTACCCCAGGTTCACTCTAGGCAGGTCCCCAGGTCAGCCAGCTCCCAGGAGGTGGGTGTGGTGTAGTCAGGGAGCAGGGGGCAGCTGGGGGAGGGGGCCTGCCTTGGAGAAGCTGGCCTATTTGCTCCAGTCTCCCTTGCGGCCTGGCTTGGGGGTGGCCTCTGCTGCCACGGGGGGCGGGGGTCACCTGACCAGTACCAGCTGACCCCATCTCACCAACCTCCAGTAAGTAAACTGGGAAATATGTGTCCTGCCACCAGGGACAGCAAAGGGTGCCCACAAGCCAGGTGTTGGGGAGACAGGGAAGACTGGGGCAAATCCAAAGGCTTCCCCAGGGCAACCCTCCTCCCCGTGCCATTAGCTGTGTATTCTTGCTGGATTTTAAAATTTTGTCAATCTAGTGTATGTGTAATATTTCATTATGTTTTAAGTTTATGTATTCTTAATTATTCATGAGATTGGTAGCCTTGTTATGTTTGTTGGCCATTTAAATTTCCTTTCTGTGCTTGTTCAAGTCTTCTGCTCATTTTTCTGGTGGAATGTCTCTTGTCTTAACTGATCTGTAGGAGTTCTTTATGTAGCTGGATGTTAAGTCTTTTTGTCAGTGATACCTGTTGTAAATATTCTCTCTGGCTTTTTTCTATGGTTCTTTTTAATAAAAACTTTTTTTCCTCAAGTAGTCAAAATAATTTTTTCTTTCCATATCAAAGGAAAAGTACTCCTTTATTATTATCTAGAAGTTTTTTTTTTCCATCTTTAAATCTTACATCCATCTGAAAGCAGTTTTTGTATATGGTTTGAGGTGGAGAGTCATCTAATTTTAAAAAAATATGGATGCCTAGCTCCCCCAGCAGCAGTTATTTTGAAAGGTTGCCTTTCCCCATGCTCAGCAGTGTGGCCTTACCATGAGTGTAGCAAGGGTCTATATGCTTGGTCTGTTTTTCTGGGCCCTTTTCTGTTTGATTGATCTTCGTCTCTACATCAGTACCACACTGTCCTAAATATTGTTACTTTATTGATATCTTTAAGAGAGTATTGACTATTCTTGACCTTTGATACTTCCAAATACACTTTAGAATCAACTTGTCAAATTGCACCGCAAAACTTTTTTAACCTTCTGATTCTAATAGGGGTTGCACTGAATCCGTCATTCAATGTCAGTTTAAATTGACATCTTTACATCATGAGTCTTCTATTTAGTGACCATTTGGCATAACCCTTTATTCAGTTGTCTTTCTATAAAGTTTTTAAATTTTCTCTGTAGAGATTTTTCATCTCTAGATTGTTAGGTTTACTGTCACAACTGTATATTTTTTAGCACAGTAGTGCTATTGTTAATAATTAAAAATTTTTTATTTCTAACGTGTGCAATATTTACTATAAAATTTTTATGGAAGGCTTTTATTTCTAGTATGCTAACAGTTTTTCTCAAGAATAAATTTCATTACCTTTTCTCCCTTATATTTTCGTTATAAATTTTTTTAAACATTTTTTATTGATTCATAATCATTTTACAATGTGTCAAATTCCAGTGTTCACAATTTTTCAGTCATTCATGGACATATACACACTCATTGTCTCATTTTTTTCTCTGAATTATCATAACATTTTGTGTATATTTCCCTGTGCTATACAGTGTAATCTTGTTTATTCTACAATTTTGAAATCCCAGTCTATCCCTTCCCACCCTCCACCCCCCTGGCAACCACAAGTCTGTATTCTCTGTCTATGAGTCTATTTCTGTCCTGTATTTACGCTTTGTTTTTGTTTGTTTGTTTTTGTTTTTGTGTTTTAGATTCCACATATGAGCGATCTCATATGGTATTTTTCTTTCTCTTTCTGGCTTACTTCACTTAGAATGACATTCTCCAGGAGCATCCATGTTGCTGCAAATGGCGTTATGTTGTCGTTATAAATTTTATTGATGTTAAAGCACCCTTGAACTCTGGATAACCGTAACTTGATCCTAGTATATTATCCTTTTTATACATTTTGTGTTTTGTTTTTATTTAGGATGTTTGTTTGTATCAGTGTTCACGATAAGATTGATCTGTGATTTTCCTTTTCTTTCTTATCTTCTGTTGGGTTTAGGTATCAGAATTTTGTTAGCCTTATACAGTGAGCTGAGGAAGTTTCCCTCTTTTCTGTTCTTTATGAGATTTAATGTTGGGAATAGTTCTTCCTTAAATGATTGCTAGGACTTAGAGTGAAGCTATTTGGGCCTAGAGTGTTCCATATGGGAAGATTTTTGACTATTCAACTTCTTTAGTGGTTAAAAATCAGCACAGCTTTTCCATTTCTTACATCAGCTTAGTAAATTATACTTTTCCAGGAATTTACCCATTCAGATTCTCAACATTAATTCATAATAGTTTCTTCTTAATGTCTGAAGATCAGTAGTAACATTTTCTTTATTTGTGATACTACCTTCTCTGTTTTGAGATGTATAAAGTGGTATGAAACTAGTTATTTCTATCAGCTAATTATTATTCATCTACAAATACTATCATAAAATTACTAGATATATCATAAGTTTTGCAGTCATAATAACTTATTTTTATTTGGTAATATAATATGTTGATCTGTAGCCAATCTTTGCATTTTAGCAATAGAATATGCAATTGAAAAGGTGTAACAGGGTCACAGAAACCAAGCACGAAAAGAGTTTCAAGAAGAAAAGAAGAGCCAGTGGTACTGAGGAAGGTTCAAAGAGAGGGCAGATTGGAGGTCTTAGATTCAACAGAAATTGGCCTTACCAAGAGTGGTCAACCTCTTAGAGTTATGACCTTAAGTTCCTTTCTTAAGACACTTCTGATTTCAAAATCCACCAGGCATCAGAAGTAAAATTTCAGAATTCTTAGCCAGAGAAATTGCAGCTATATTCCTTTTTTTCATTTCTTTAAAGTTAGGGCTCTAAGATCAAGGATGAAATTCCCTGAGGGGAGTTTGGGGAGGTGTTTTTTCCTTTTCATCCTGTAGGTGTCGTCACCTAAGTCCTGAATGTTTAGTGCTTTCATTTTCTAAGAATTCTGAATTATACCTTTTATATCAAAATCAGGTTTTTCACATGGTACTTTTAAAATTTTGCTAAATATGCCTTTAATTAAAATTGAGGCCCTGTGTTGAGGTCTCCTGAAAGGCAGTGTAGAAGCCCATGAAAATTTTGAAGGAGGTGATCATGCTTCACATCTGTGGAAATTCTATTTAAATTTAATGTTAAAGATCATTTCATCTTTGCCTTTCATTCCAGGAACTTGTGTCCCTGAAGCCTGGTAAAGCTGCAGAGCTGGTTGCTACTCACTTTTCTAAACAGATTGAAACAGTCCTTAAAAAACTTCAGGTAAATTTTGCACTCACCCTAGACATCATAACCACAGAGGCCCCCCCCCCATATCTTCTGCTGTAGTAGCTGCAACGGTATTCTCTTTGGGTTTCATGTAATTTATTCAGACTTCTGTCATCCTCACATTGTGTTAATGATGACTAGAATTTTTCTTGGAAAATCTTAATTGGAATATAGCTGTATTAATGTTGAATACTGAGATGCTCAGTTGGAAGTACTGTATGTATCATGCAGCTAGTATTCCACTCGTCACCACCACGGCATTGCTGGGAGAGTGCTTTGCTCACTACCTTTATGGCCACTGAGTGGTAGAGATAGGGAACAGGACGGTGACAGGGACACGTAGCACAACCCAGGGTCCCCACGTGGCAGTAATAGTAGTAGGAGACACGTACACAGGATGGAAACCACAGCAGTGAGTGGGAGGCAGCTGGCATAAGAGACAGAGATGCGGAGTTCATTCACTGACACGCTTCATTTTCCCACTACTGTGCCCCCCACCCCCCACCTCCCACAGTATGGTAGTCTCTGGGGGGCACAGATAAGTGTACATTGTTTTCTTTAATTTTTTCATAGGAGCTGAGAAGCACTTGTATAAGCACAGTACAGTGTTAAAAGCTCTACACCAGACATAGTAAAAAAGTGCTGCAGGAACAAGAGGAGAGAGGGATCGACTGTGTGAGAGAGTCAGACAGGAGTTCCTAGATACGCACGAACTGGGCTTAAATAATTGGTATCAGTTGTCTAGGCAGAGAATTGGGCAGGAGTTCTAGATAAAGGGTCCTGGGTGTGCAGAGACTTAAAGGCACAAAGCGTCATGCATTTTCAGAGGATGACGTGGGGGCGATAGCAGAAGATGAAGCTATAAATATGTCGGGGGGAGAAGTTAGAAGTATAGAGACTGGAAAATAGGGTTTGGGGGCTTACAGTGAACAATTTAATATGTAAAGCTAAGAAATAATATACTGAATCTTCTGTGTGCTGGAGAATTACTAAGTGTTTTACGCAAGGGAACTATACCATTAGATTCAATTTATAGAAAGTTAGCCCTGTAGTGTGAGTATGACTTAGAGGCGCCACCGCTGAATATTGTTACTGAAGATTGTTTTTCCACTTAAATGAGAAATACCATGCTTTAGAAGGTCTCTGATGTAATTTGCAGTTTTACCTGGCCAAAAAGCAGTCTTGGTAACGTACTTTTTACCTGTAGCTTTAATTATAGATGTGATTACATAATGCTTTTTGTTTTAGAGAAGATGTCGTTGTAAATCAAGAATTGCTGCAAACGTCTCCGTGTGTCGCAGAGCAGTTCACTGAGCTGTTGTGTCCGTTCAGCCCCAACCGGGTTATAGAGATGCTGCCAGGCCTGGAGTGCTGCCGCCTGGAAGAAAGCATTCAGGTGAGACCAATGGTGTAGAGGAGGCAAGAGTCAACTTCCCTTAATCATTCACCATTGTATAAATGAGCAAAGGGAGACTCATATTAAATTATCTGCTTAAGTTTATACCTCGTAAGTGCTAGCACCTGAGATTAAACCCAGACAGTCTGACTCCATGGTGCATGGGCTCCATTGCTGTGATAAAGTTCTTCTTTGTTTATTCCAGTAAAATCAGAAACAGCACGTGTCCATCATTGTTATTAGTCAAGGTTCACAGCCATTATAGCCAACTTGATAAATGTAGAAAAAGGAATACCATAAAAATAATAACAAAACACACTCTAACTTGCAGGCACTGATGTCACATGGTCCTGCTGTGCCGGGACCTACAGGCTGAATGGCAGCCAGGAGCCTTAGCGCAGGTGTTGCCTGGATCCTCTTTTCCTCGTATTCTCCTGTTTCCAAATGAAAATGAATGTGTGCGCACACAGCGCGCGTACCTGTGTGTATACGCATATACACATGAACTCTAGTCTAGGAGAAGAGGTAGCACATTCCCTGTTTAAAATTTGTTTTTAAGCCTCCATCAGGTCTCCTTTCCTCTGCTGTTAGTACTCCTGAAACGGTAACCTGCGTTTTCCACATCCACCTCCTGAACTGCCGACACACTTAAAAAATTTTAATTATGAAATATTTCAAATGTATAGAAATGTACAGAACATCAGGTACATGTATACCCACCAACCCAATTTTATAAATGTGAACACTCTGCTGTACTGGCTTCTATCTTTGTTGTTTTGTTGTTTGTTTTAGAAATAAAGCACCCATTACCTGTTATGTCCCCCTGAGCTTATCACCCACGTGAAGTTGGGCAGTTTCTCCTTCCCATCCATGTTTTTAATTTTCCCTATATGTGCATTTACCTAAGGAACACAAGATACAGTTTTATATATTTTAAAAATTTGTATAATGATATACTGTATGTATCCAAATGCAAATTGTTTTTTATTAATTTTTATCTATCTTTATATGTATAGATCTAGTTCATTCATTTTAACCTTTATACAGTAGTCTATTGACTGACCACAACATTGTACACTGACTATACTTCAATAAAAAAAGTAAATAAATAAAAGCAGTCTACTGACTGACCCGCCACAGTTCATGTATTTCCCTATTCGTGGACGTTCCGATTGTCTGCAGTCCTTGGCCGTTACAAACTGCTCCATGGGACATCTTTGTGCATATCTCCTAGGTACTCAGGTGAGGTTTCTCTAAGTAATGTGCCTTAATATCCCCGGAAGTGGGATTCTTTAGACAGTAGAGTAGCTTAATTCCACTGGTTTTTGCCAAGTTGATTTCTTAGTTGTTTCCATCCTCCTCATCCGTGTTTTTAGTTTGCTGTTTTTTCACATCCTTGCATGTTCCTAATATTTAGACGTCTTATGTCTTTTTTTATTTGATGGAGCATGACACGTAGCCTTGTTGTTTTAGACTTTAATTTCTGCCAGTTCTGATGGTTCTCATTGATCACTCATGACACTTCGTCGCTTTCCATGTGTTCAATGACACTGGGTTTTCTTGTCCCTGAACTATCTGTTCACATCACTGGCCCGTTTTCCTAGTAAGGATTTGCCCTTTGCACTGATTTCTCAAAGTTCTTGTTATTTCTGGGTTTCTGATGCTAAGCGCTCTTTTATGTTGGAGGTGCCTCCTTCCATGCTGTTATGGCATATTTTTTAAATTCGTTTTCAGTGATTTCCATTTTAATTATCAGTATTTTCCTTTAAAGTTAAGTTTTTGTGTGTGTGACTTTTATTTCCATTCCTACTTTAATGGCATAAAGGATATCCTCTTATATGAGTTTTATAGTTTGGTTTTTTACATTTTATCTGGAATTTATTTTTGTAAACAGACCAAGAGAGGGATTTATATATTTTTTCCATGTGGATGACTGATGATCCACGTGTCATTTTGTCCTTTCTTCCCTTATTTTTAATGCCATACACCAAACTCCCAAATACACGTAGATGTTTCTGCGGATTCTGTTCTTTTTTGGTCATTTTTCTTTCCTTATACTAATACCACAGATTTTAATGAAAACAGCTTTAGAATAAGATTTACTAGTTGAAAGAAAATTCTTCCCTCGTCATTCTTTTTCTTTGAAACCCTTTGGCTGTTCTTGGCCTCTTACTATTTCATATCAGTTTAGGAATCACATTGTCACATACCTTTATAAATAATACATTTTCTAGGATTTTGATGAAGAAATGCATTGAATTTATAGATTCATTCCAGGAGAATTGACATTTTATGGTATTGTTTTCACATCCAGCACCATGGTTGCCTTTTAAAAATGCCCTTTGTGCTCTTTGGTGAGGCTTTGTCACTTATATAACATCTTGTCTCTTGTGTATTTTCTTAAATTTGTTCCCAGATACTTAAACTTCTTGTTAACATTCTAAAGAAAATTTTTTGAAATGACATTTTTTACTGATTACTTTTGGTGCATGTTACTAAGTTTAGCATGTTGTTTTATATCTAGCAACGAGGCTGAAGTATTTTTTCATTCAAATAGTGTAGATTTTTATTATGACCGTAATATTTTGTGAGAACCATGGTAGTTTTTTTCCTTTCCAATCTTATGCTTTTTTCAGTCTCCTGTCAGAGGTCTAGGAGCTCTGGGGTTTTACTGAAAAGAGGCAATGACAGTGTGCACTGTCGTTCCTGATTTAAAAGTGAATGTGTCTACCATTTTATATTAAATACGGCTTTTATTGTAGGATTTTAACAGCTTTTTTTTTTTTTTTATTAAATTACAAAAGTTCCATTCCCAGTTTGGATTAGAGTGTTTTATATTGTTTTTATTTTTGTCAGGAACGGGTGCTGTGCTGCATTTTATCAAATGATTTTTTTCTCTATTTATTGAGATGATCACATATTTTCCTTCTTTGATCTGTTAACCTGTTAATGTGTTATTTGTGCTTCTCTTTTTCCTTAGTAAGAAAGTATTATTCTACTATATTAGTCTTTCCAAAGACTAACTGGGGATTTTTAAAAACCTCTGTTGTTTCTCTGTTGATTCTGTGACATTCTCTTCTGTACTTATTTTCTTTGTTTTATCGTAGCTTAATTGCTATTTCTCATTTACTCCCTAGAAACTTAGTTTATGAATTTTTATTGAGATCCCACAAGCGAATGTGTAGTGGTTTCATTGTCATTTTGTTCTAAGTATTTTGTGTGTAGTTACACTTGTCAGTTTCTGGTGTATATTATTATTGTTTATATATTCATGTTACCTTTTGTGTCATGGATATGCATAATTCAGGTTCACAAACAACTTTTAAAATAAAAAGTAGAAAAAAATGAATGACCTTGGTTCAGTTAGAGTCCCAAATGGGCCACTCGAAGACTAGAAAGTCAAATATTTGCATGTTATACTGTAAAGTAACATACTTCTAGGGTTTGAATTCATTTTTTATTATCCAGAGTTTTTTTTTTCATTCTTAATAGAATCTTCTGACTCCATGAAAAAGATCTGTGAAGGTTTGTCATTTCCTTTTTCCTAGATTACTCAGAAGTATCAGCTTCAAGAAGTCACTGCCTAACTATTTGAAAAGAAAGGAGATATTCATGGTGCCTTTTTCAATGCTAGAGGTAAGATTTTACTCTGTGTGCTTTGTCATGTTTCTGTCTAGCCCCCTATCCATTTTATCAGTCCCATCTTTTTTTATTTGATGTATAAAACTGTAAGTTTTCATCATTCCATCTTAATTTCTTATGTCTCAAAGTAAGTTGCAGACAGGGTACGTTTTATCTGTAAGTATTTCTATCACGTGTCATTAACTAGAGTTGCTTTCTTTGTGGCATTTTTTGGAGGTAAAATAACCATATGCAATGCACAAGTTTTAATTGTGGCATTTATTGAGTTTTAACAAATGCATACATCTGTGTAACCCTAGTCCCCAACAAAATAGAGAACATCACCTTCAACCCAGGAAGTCCCTTCACAGTCAGTCCCCACTTCCATCCCCCAGAGATAACCACACTTCCGATTTTTTTTCCATTGTGGATGAGTTTTGCCTGTTTTATTCATTCATATTAGTGGAATCATTCAGTAGCTACTCTAGTAGAATTCTCCTTTCACTCAGCGTAATGGTTTTGAGGCTTATCTCTGTCACTGCACGTGTCAGCTCCTTGTGCCTGTTACTGCTGCGCACTGTTTAACTGTAGGAAGACACCACCGCTTCGCCGTTCTCCTGGTGACTGACACCCGGGTTAGTTCCAGCTTCTGATTATTCCGAGCACAGTTGCTGTGACCACGCTTGTACGGAAATGCTCTCCTTCCCCTGCAGTTACTGCCAAGGAGTGGGGCTGGGATATCGCAGGGTAGGCATCGGTTCAGTTTTGTAAGCAATTAGCAGGCATTTTCCCAAAGTGATTGTGGCATTTCACGTTCCACCAGTGATGTATGAGAGTTGTGGTTGCTTGCTCTCATTTCTCGCCAACAATTTGTCCTATCAGTTCTTTCAAAATTTTTTCTATTCAATTGTAAAATAACAAATTTATTACCATTTCAGTGGCATTAAGTACATTCACATTGTTCTGCAGCCATCACCACCTTCTTATCTCCAGATCTTTTTGAACTTCCCAAACTCATTAGGTAATTACTCCCATTCTTCCCTGCCCCTGGCAACCACCGTTCTACTTTAGACTCTATGCATTTGATTACTCTAGATACTTTGTGTAAGAGGAATCAAACAGTATTTGTATTTGTTTTTTTTTTTTTTTTTGGTGGTGATAGGTAATTAGGTTTGTTTATTTATTTATTTTTAGAGAAGGTCCTGGAGATTGAACCCAGGGCATTGTGTACGCTAGGCGTGTGCTCTACCACTGGGCTATACCCTCCTCAGTATTTATCCTCTTTGTTTCTTGCTTATTGCACTTAAACCATAAGATCTTCAAGATTTATCCACTTTGTGGCACATAACAGAATTTCATTCATTTTTTAAAGCTAAGTAACACTCCATTTTATGTATACACCACATTTAGTTTTTACGTTCATCCATCCATGGACACTTGGGTTGCTCCCACCTTTTGACTCGTGTGAATAACGCTGTTACGAACATGAGTGCAAATACTTTTTGAGTCCTTACTTTCAAGTTTTCGGGATATATACTGAGAAATGATACTGCTGGATTAAATGGTAATTGTATTTTTCAATTGTCTCAGGGACCACCGTACCATTTTGCCATAATGGCTGCATCACTTTACATTCTCACTGGCAGTGCACCAGGGTTTCAGCTTCTCCACATCCTCACCAACACATGTTGTTTCCTGTTTTCTTGACGGTAGCCATCGTCGTGGGTGTGAAGTGTTACGTATCAGTTTTAAACACTGTCACCTAGCTGGGAACAGATTAGGGGTGTCCTATTTTTAATTAAAAAAAATGGTTCCTATTGGCTTCTTGTTTTTTTTCTAGCCGTATGATTGTGAAACAGGCCAGGAACACTATTCCAACAGAGCATTTGTGTAGGCTCTTACCCTCTTTTAGTCTCTGCATTACCCCGACATCTCTTTTTTCCCTTGTAATTTATGTGTAGATGACACCATGAACCTAATTTTGAAGCGTAAGTAAAAGTACCTATGGCATGGATAGGGAGTGGAGAAGCAGGAGGTCCTCCAGGGAGTGAGATGGCCATTTGCAAAGGCACATGGATGTGAAGGAATGCGAGCCTTGTAGGAGAGGAACCGGCAGCCCTTCGGGGGCACAACTGTCCATGTATAGGCAGGTGAGGCTAGAGACAGAAGTTAGATCCAGATTTGGAAAGATTTTGTAAGACATGCTGTAAAGAATTAGGACTGGTAATGATTTCACACAGAATCAACTGAAGGTTTTTAAACAAGGAGCTGATGTGATACTATGTTTCATAAAGACTGCTCTGTGGACCCAAGGAGGATCTATGAGAGGAGGGTGGAGAAGGAGGAGGGAACACCGGAAGCAGAGAGCACTTGGGGGATACTGCAGTAGTACAGGTGTGACTCAGTGAGGACGTGAGCTGGGCATGGCAGTGGTCGTGGAGTGAGAGGAGGTGGATTTGAGAACTTACTGATCATTTGAATGTGGTATGGGGTGAAGGAGAGGGGATTAATGATGACTCTGAACTTCAGGTTGACATGAGCCTGTGAGGAACCTCAGGGAAAGGAGCAGATTTGGGTAGAAGGGGTAGATGAAGATCAGCTTCAGCTTGTATTAAGCCTTTGGAACATCAGTTATGGGGGTGTAAGAATCCAGAATTCAGCAGAGTAGGGGATCCTGCAGCTGCGTGTTGAGGAGAGGCCACACCCGAGGCTGTGCACTATGCTGTCGCGATAGACCTGTCATGTCCTTTTTATTCCCACCCATCCCTCTTTCTCATAACCCAGTATGAATTTTATTCCCTTACTGCAAGTTTGGATTAATCCTAATCTTCATTTCTTTGCCTAAAGAATGTCATGATTGACTGTGGTGGCACAACGGAAGCGAAAGTGGGGCACAATTTGGTATTTTGAATCTGTTCAAGTGCAACTAGTGATGCTTTCTGTATACAGAGCAAGTCTCATCTAAATGACAGAGATCACTCTTAATAACTTTGTTGTTTCTTGGGTTTTATCTTTAAAATATGTTAATTCAGATATTGGTGGATAGAGAGATGAAGTGTTCCTTTCACCTCCTAGAGACTGCAAAGCAAGCTTCCAGAGAGAACACATCAAGATGAACGTAAGTTCTTGAGTATAATTGACAATTTGTTTTTCCGTGGACCCCATGTTTTAAAAAATGTTGAATGATAACTGTATCTGTTAAATAGTAATTACATTGACCTGCATAATTACTGTTTATCCACTTTAATAGTGATCCCAATTTTGTCTTTAA
>NC_045731.1:11179046-11213918 GCF_009834535.1 Camelus ferus | reverse complement strand
ACAGTCCGATGTGCTTACACATATTCAAGAAGTCAAAATGATAATTAAGTCCATTTGTGGCCTTATTATTACTGTTACTATTTTTTAGATTCCTCATATGAGTGATGTCATATGGCTTTTTTTTTTTTTCCTCTTTCTGGCCCATTTCACTTAGAATGACAGTCTTCAGATCCATCCGTATTGCTGCAAGTGGCATTGTTTTTTTCTTCTTTTGTGTTTGAGTAGTGTTCCGTTGTGTATATGTACATGTTCCTTATCCAGTCATCTGTTGACAGACAGTTGGGTTGTTTCCGTATCTTGGCTATCGTAAATAGTGCTGCTGTGAACATTGGGGTGCATGAGTTTTTCCCAGGACTGGGCTGTATCCCAGGATAACTACATCTTCTTCTCTTTCTTCCTCAGTTGGTGGCTGTAGCGACTTTTCCATTTTAGGTATTACCAGGTATTGAACATAGGTTTCTGTGCTATACAGAAGAAATTAAAAAAAAAAATCTCCTTTTACACATAGTGGCAAACATTTTTAAATCTCCCTTCCCACCCCCATTTCCCTGGTAACCATTAGATTGTTTACTAAGTCTGCAAGTCTGTTCATGTTTTGTAGATGAGCTCATAGTGGTTTGTTTTTTTTTTTTAAGTTGCACATATAAGTGATATCATGTGATAGTTTTCTTTCTCTTTCTGGCTCACTTCATTTAGAATAATGATCTCTGGGTCCATTCATGTTGCTGCAAATGGCATCATTTTATCCTTTTTTATGGCAGAGTAGTAGTCTATTGTATAAATATACCACGATTTCTTTATGCAGTCATCTGTTGCTTCATTCAGGTTGCTTCCATGTCTTGGCTGTTATATTATAGTGGGGTTATGAATACTGGGGTGCAGGTATCTTTTCGCACTGGAGTTCTGTCCAGATATATACCCAGAAGTGGGATTGTTGGATCACAGGGTAAGTCTATTTTTAGTGTTTTGAGGAATTTCCATACTGTTTTCCGTAATGGTTACACCAAACTGCATTCCCAGCAGCAGTATAAGAGGGTTCCCTTTTCTCCACACCCTCTCCAGCATTTATCATTCATGAACTTTTGCATGATGGCTGTTCGGACTGGGGTTTTGTAGTTTTGATTTGCATTTCTATGATAATTAGTGATATTAAGCATTTTTTCATGTGTCTATTGATCATTTGTATTTCTTCCTTGGAGAATTGCTTGTTTAGGTCTTCTGCCCATTTTTGGATTGGGCTGTTTGTGTTTTGTTATTAAGTTTTATGAGCTGTTTATATATTCTGGAAATTTAGGCTTTGCCAGTTGAATTATTTATAATTATTTTCTCCCATTCTGTAGATTGTCGTTTTGTTTTGCTTATAGTTTCCTTTGGTATGCAAAAGCTTATAAGTTTAGTTAGGTCCATTTGCTTATTTTTGCTTTTTTTGTTTGTTTTCTATTGCTTGGGTAGACTGCCATAGGAGAATGTTGCTGAGATATACATGAGGTAATGTTTTGCCTATGTTTTTTTCTAAGAGGTTTATAGTATCTTGTCTATATGTTTAAGTCTTTTAGCCATTTTTGAATTTATATTTGTGTATGGTGTGAGGGAGTAGTCTAACTTCATTGATTTGCATGCAGCTGTCCAGTTTTCCCTACACCATTTGTTGAAGAGACTGTCTTTACTCCATTGTATATTCTTGCCTCCTTTGTCAAAGATTAATTGACCAGAAGTTTGTGGGTTTACTTTTGGGCTCTCCATTCGGTTCCATTGATCCGTATGTCTGTTTTTGTATGAATACCATGCTGTTTTGATTGTAGCTCTGTAGTATTGTGTGCAGTCTGGGAGGGTTATTCCTCCAGCTTCATTCTTTTTCTTCCATAATGCTTTGGTAATTCTGAATCTTTTATTATTCCATATAAATTTTAGGATGATTTGTTCTAATTCTGTGAAAAATGTCCTGGGTAATTTGATAGGAATCTGATTAAATCTGTAGATTGCTTTGGGTAGTATGGCCACTTTAGCAATATTAATTCTTCCAATGCAAGAACATGGGATATATTTCCATTTCTTTAAGTCCTTTCTAATTTCCTTAGTCAGTGTTTTGTAGGCCTTTGCAGATGTGTTTCACTTCCTTGGTCAGATTTATTCCTACGTATTTTATGTTTTTGGGTGGTTTTAAAAGGGATTATTACTTTCGTGTAGAGAAATGCCACTCATTTCTGTATGTTGTTGCTGTGTCCTGCTACCTTGCTGAATTCTTTCAGTAGCTCTTACAGTTTTCGTGCGGAGCCTTTAGGGTTTTCTGTGTATAGTACCATGTCATCCGCATAGAATGACAATTTTACCTCTTGTCTTCCAACTTGGATCCCTTTTCTTTCTTTTTGTTGTCTAATTGCTATTCTAGGATTTTTGATACTGTACTGAATAGAGCTGGTGAGAGTGAGCATCCTTGTCTTGTTCCAGATTTTAGTGGAAAGGCTTTCAGCTTTTCACCGTAGAGTATTATGCTGGCTATAGGTTTGTTACAAATAGCTTTTACTATGTTGAGATATGTTCTCTCTGGACCCACTTTGGTAATACCATGGGCTCAGTGCAGTCAGGGGGCTGGGAGGATGGTAGCAGCGGAGGCAGCAGCGACGGGAGGAGGGGGGCTGCCCCTTCCAAGCCAGTCATTTGCTCCCATCTCCCTGTGGCCTGGCCTGGCCTGGCCTGGGAGCGGCCTCTGCTACCCCAGGTTCACTCTAGGCAGGTCCCCAGGTCAGCCAGCTCCCAGGAGGTGGGTGTGGTGTAGTCAGGGAGCAGGGGGCAGCTGGGGGAGGGGGCCTGCCTTGGAGAAGCTGGCCTATTTGCTCCAGTCTCCCTTGTGGCCTGGCTTGGGGGTGGCCTCTGCTGCCACGGGGGGGTGAGGGTCACCTGACCAGTACCAGCTGACCCCATCTCACCAACCTCCAGTAAGTAAACTGGGAAATATGTGTCCTGCCACCAGGGACAGCAAAGGGTGCCCACAAGCCAGGTGTTGGGGAGACAGGGAAGACTGGGGCAAATCCAAAGGCTTCCCCAGGGCAACCCTCCTCCCCTTGCCATTAGCTGTGTATTCTTGCTGGATTTTAAAATTTTGTCAATCTAGTGTATGTGTAATATTTCATTATGTTTTAAGTTTATGTATTCTTAATTATTCATGAGATTGGTAGCCTTGTTATGTTTGTTGGCCATTTAAATTTCCTTTCTGTGCTTGTTCAAGTCTTCTGCTCATTTTTCTGGTGGAATGTCTCTTGTCTTAACTGATCTGTAGGAGTTCTTTATGTAGCTGGATGTTAAGTCTTTTTGTCAGTGATACCTGTTGTAAATATTCTCTCTGGCTTTTTTCTATGGTTCTTTTTAATAAAAACTTTTTTTTTCTCAAGTAGTCAAAATAATTTTTTCTTTCCATATCAAAGGAAAAGTACTCCTATATTATTATCTAGAAGTTTTTTTTTTCCATCTTTAAATCTTACATCCATCCGAAAGCAGTTTTTGTATATGGTTTGAGGTGGAGAGTCATATAATTTTAAAAAATATGGATGCCTAGCTCCCCCAGCAGCAGTTATTTTGAAAGGTTGCCTTTCCCCATGCTCAGCAGTGTGGCCTTACCATGAGTGTAGCAAGGGTCTATATGCTTGGTCTGTTTTTCTGGGCCCTTTTCTGTTTGATTGATATTCGTTTCTACATCAGTACCACACTGTCCTAAATATTGTTACTTTATTGATATCTTTAAGAGAGTATTGACTATTCTTGACCTTTGATACTTCCAAATACACTTTAGAATCAACTTGTCAAATTGCACCACAAAACTTTTTTAACCTTCTGATTCTAATAGGGGTTGCACTGAATCTGTCATTCAATGTCAGTTTAAATTGACATATTTACATCATGAGTCTTCTATTTAGTGACTATTTGGCATAACCCTTTATTCAGTTGTCTTTCTATAAAGTTTTTAAATTTTCTCTGTAGAGATTTTTCATCTCTAGATTGTTAGGTTTACTGTCACAACTGTATATTTTTTAGCACAGTAGTGCTATTGTTAATAATTAAAAATTTTTTATTTCTAACGTGTGCAATATTTACTATAAAATTTTTATGGAAGGCTTTTATTTCTAGTATGCTAACAGTTTTTCTCAAGAATAAATTTCATTACCTTTTCTCCCTTATATTTTCGTTATAAATTTTTTTAAACATTTTTTATTGATTCATAATCATTTTACAATGTGTCAAATTCCAGTGTTCACAATTTTTCAGTCATTCATGGACATATACACACTCATTGTCTCATTTTTTTCTCTGAATTATCATAACATTTTGTGTATATTTCCCTGTGCTATACAGTGTAATCTTGTTTATTCTACAATTTTGAAATCCCAGTCTATCCCTTCCCACCCTCCACCCCCCTGGCAACCACAAGTCTGTATTCTCTGTCTATGAGTCTATTTCTGTCCTGTATTTACGCTTTGTTTTTGTTTGTTTGTTTTTGTTTTTGTGTTTTAGATTCCACATATGAGCGATCTCATATGGTATTTTTCTTTCTCTTTCTGGCTTACTTCACTTAGAATGACATTCTCCAGGAGCATCCATGTTGCTGCAAATGGCGTTATGTTGTCGTTATAAATTTTATTGATGTTAAAGCACCCTTGAACTCTGGATAACCGTAACTTGATCCTAGTATATTATCCTTTTTATACATTTTGTGTTTTGTTTTTATTTAGGATGTTTGTTTGTATCAGTGTTCACGATAAGATTGATCTGTGATTTTCCTTTTCTTTCTTATCTTCTGTTGGGTTTAGGTATCAGAATTTTGTTAGCCTTATACAGTGAGCTGAGGAAGTTTCCCTCTTTTCTGTTCTTTATGAGATTTAATGTTGGGAATAGTTCTTCCTTAAATGATTGCTAGGACTTAGAGTGAAGCTATTTGGGCCTAGAGTGTTCCATATGGGAAGATTTTTGACTATTCAACTTCTTTAGTGGTTAAAAATCAGCACAGCTTTTCCATTTCTTACATCAGCTTAGTAAATTATACTTTTCCAGGAATTTACCCATTCAGATTCTCAACATTAATTCATAATAGTTTCTTCTTAATGTCTGAAGATCAGTAGTAACATTTTCTTTATTTGTGATACTACCTTCTCTGTTTTGAGATGTATAAAGTGGTATGAACTAGTTATTTCTATCAGCTAATTATTATTCATCTACAAATACTATCATAAAATTACTAGATATATAAGTTTTGCAGTCATAATAACTTATTTTTATTTGGTAATATAATATGTTGATCTGTAGCCAATCTTTGCATTTTAGCAATAGAATATGCAATTGAAAAGGTGTAACAGGGTCACAGAAACCAAGCACGAAAAGAGTTTCAAGAAGAAAAGAAGAGCCAGTGGTACTGAGGAAGGTTCAAAGAGAGGGCAGATTGGAGGTCTTAGATTCAACAGAAATTGGCCTTACCAAGAGTGGTCAACCTCTTAGAGTTATGACCTTAAGTTCCTTTCTTAAGACACTTCTGATTTCAAAATCCACCAGGCATCAGAAGTAAAATTTCAGAATTCTTAGCCAGAGAAATTGCAGCTATATTCCTTTTTTTCATTTCTTTAAAGTTAGGGCTCTAAGATCAAGGATGAAATTCCCTGAGGGGAGTTTGGGGAGGTGTTTTTTCCTTTTCATCCTGTAGGTGTCGTCACCTAAGTCCTGAATGTTTAGTGCTTTCATTTTCTAAGAATTCTGAATTATACCTTTTATATCAAAATCAGGTTTTTCACATGGTACTTTTAAAATTTTGCTAAATATGCCTTTAATTAAAATTGAGGCCCTGTGTTGAGGTCTCCTGAAAGGCAGTGTAGAAGCCCATGAAAATTTTGAAGGAGGTGATCATGCTTCACATCTGTGGAAATTCTATTTAAATTTAATGTTAAAGATCATTTCATCTTTGCCTTTCATTCCAGGAACTTGTGTCCCTGAAGCCTGGTAAAGCTGCAGAGCTGGTTGCTACTCACTTTTCTAAACAGATTGAAACAGTCCTTAAAAAACTTCAGGTAAATTTTGCACTCACCCTAGACATCATAACCACAGAGGCCCCCCCTCCCCCATATCTTCTGCTGTAGTAGCTGCAACGGTATTCTCTTTGGGTTTCATGTAATTTATTCAGACTTCTGTCATCCTCACATTGTGTTAATGATGACTAGAATTTTTCTTGGAAAATCTTAATTGGAATATAGCTGTATTAATGTTGAATACTGAGATGCTCAGTTGGAAGTACTGTATGTATCATGCAGCTAGTATTCCACTCGTCACCACCACGGCATTGCTGGGAGAGTGCTTTGCTCACTACCTTTATGGCCACTGAGTGGTAGAGATAGGGAACAGGACGGTGACAGGGACACGTAGCACAACCCAGGGTCCCCACGTGGCAGTAATAGTAGTAGGAGACACGTACACAGGATGGAAACCACAGCAGTGAGTGGGAGGCAGCTGGCATAAGAGACAGAGATGCGGAGTTCATTCACTGACACGCTTCATTTTCCCACTACTGTGCCCCCCACCCCCCACCTCCCACAGTATGGTAGTCTCTGGGGGGCACAGATAAGTGTACATTGTTTTCTTTAATTTTTTCATAGGAGCTGAGAAGCACTTGTATAAGCACAGTACAGTGTTAAAAGCTCTACACCAGACATAGTAAAAAAGTGCTGCAGGAACAAGAGGAGAGAGGGATCGACTGTGTGAGAGAGTCAGACAGGAGTTCCTAGATACGCACGAACTGGGCTTAAATAATTGGTATCAGTTGTCTAGGCAGAGAATTGGGCAGGAGTTCTAGATAAAGGGTCCTGGGTGTGCAGAGACTTAAAGGCACAAAGCGTCATGCATTTTCAGAGGATGACGTGGGGGCGATAGCAGAAGATGAAGCTATAAATATGTCGGGGGGAGAAGTTAGAAGTATAGAGACTGGAAAATAGGGTTTGGGGGCTTACAGTGAACAATTTAATATGTAAAGCTAAGAAATAATATACTGAATCTTCTGTGTGCTGGAGAATTACTAAGTGTTTTACGCAAGGGAACTATACCATTAGATTCAATTTATAGAAAGTTAGCCCTGTAGTGTGAGTATGACTTAGAGGCGCCACCGCTGAATATTGTTACTGAAGATTGTTTTTCCACTTAAATGAGAAATACCATGCTTTAGAAGGTCTCTGATGTAATTTGCAGTTTTACCTGGCCAAAAAGCAGTCTTGGTAACGTACTTTTTACCTGTAGCTTTAATTATAGATGTGATTACATAATGCTTTTTGTTTTAGAGAAGATGTCGTTGTAAATCAAGAATTGCTGCAAACGTCTCCGTGTGTCGCAGAGCAGTTCACTGAGCTGTTGTGTCCGTTCAGCCCCAACCGGGTTATAGAGATGCTGCCAGGCCTGGAGTGCTGCCGCCTGGAAGAAAGCATTCAGGTGAGACCAATGGTGTAGAGGAGGCAAGAGTCAACTTCCCTTAATCATTCACCATTGTATAAATGAGCAAAGGGAGACTCATATTAAATTATCTGCTTAAGTTTATACCTGGTAAGTGCTAGCACCTGAGATTAAACCCAGACAGTCTGACTCCATGGTGCATGGGCTCCATTGCTGTGATAAAGTTCTTCTTTGTTTATTCCAGTAAAATCAGAAACAGCACGTGTCCATCATTGTTATTAGTCAAGGTTCACAGCCATTATAGCCAACTTGATAAATGTAGAAAAAGGAATACCATAAAAATACTAAGAACAAAACACACTCTAACTTGCAGGCACTGATGTCACATGGTCCTGCTGTGCCGGGACCTACAGGCTGAATGGCAGCCAGGAGCCTTAGCGCAGGTGTTGCCTGGATCTTCTTTTCCTCGTATTCTCCTGTTGCCAAATGAAAATGAATGTGTGCGCACACATACGCGCGTACCTGTGTGTATACGCATATACACATGAACTCTAGTCTAGGAGGAGAGGTAGCACATTCCCTGTTTAAAATTTGTTTTTAAGCCTCCATCAGGTCTCCTTTCCTCTGCTGTTAGTACTCCTGAAACGGTAACCTGCGTTTTCCACATCCACCTCCTGAACTGCCGACACACTTAAAAAATTTTAATTATGAAATATTTCAAATGTATAGAAATGTACAGAACATCAGGTACATGTATACCCACCAACCCAATTTTATAAATGTGAACACTCTGCTGTACTGGCTTCTATCTTTGTTGTTTTGTTGTTTGTTTTAGAAATAAAGCACCCATTACCTGTTATGTCCCCCTGAGCTTATCACCCACGTGAAGTTGGGCAGTTTCTCCTTCCCATCCATGTTTTTAATTTTCCCTATATGTGCATTTACCTAAGGAACACAAGATACAGTTTTATATATTTTAAAAATTTGTATAATGATATACTGTATGTATCCAAATGCAAATTGTTTTTTATTAATTTTTATCTATCTTTATATGTATAGATCTAGTTCATTCATTTTAACCTTTATACAGTAGTCTATTGACTGACCACAACATTGTACACTGACTATACTTCAATAAAAAAAGTAAATAAATAAAAGCAGTCTACTGACTGACCGGCCACAGTTCATGTATTTCCCTATTCGTGGACGTTCCGATTGTCTGCAGTCCTTGGCCGTTACAAACTGCTCCATGGGACATCTTTGTGCATATCTCCTAGGTACTCAGGTGAGGTTTCTCTAAGTAATGTGCCTTAATATCCCCGGAAGTGGGATTCTTTAGACAGTAGAGTAGCTTAATTCCACTGGTTTTTGCCAAGTTGATTTCTTAGTTGTTTCCATCCTCCTCATCCGTGTTTTTAGTTTGCTGTTTTTTCACATCCTTGCATGTTCCTAATATTTAGACGTCTTATGTCTTTTTTTATTTGATGGAGCATGACACGTAGCCTTGTTGTTTTAGACTTTAATTTCTGCCAGTTCTGATGGTTCTCATTGATCACTCATGACACTTCGTCGCTTTCCATGTGTTCAATGACACTGGGTTTTCTTGTCCCTGAACTATCTGTTCACATCACTGGCCCGTTTTCCTAGTAAGGATTTGCCCTTTGCACTGATTTCTCAAAGTTCTTGTTATTTCTGGGTTTCTGATGCTAAGCGCTCTTTTATGTTGGAGGTGCCTCCTTCCATGCTGTTATGGCATATTTTTTAAATTCGTTTTCAGTGATTTCCATTTTAATTATCAGTATTTTCCTTTAAAGTTAAGTTTTTGTGTGTGTGACTTTTATTTCCATTCCTACTTTAATGGCATAAAGGATATCCTCTTATATGAGTTTTATAGTTTGGTTTTTTACATTTTATCTGGAATTTATTTTTGTAAACAGACCAAGAGAGGGATTTATATATTTTTTCCATGTGGATGACTGATGATCCACGTGTCATTTTGTCCTTTCTTCCCTTATTTTTAATGCCATACACCAAACTCCCAAATACACGTAGATGTTTCTGCGGATTCTGTTCTTTTTTGGTCATTTTTCTTTCCTTATACTAATACCACAGATTTTAATGAAAACAGCTTTAGAATAAGATTTACTAGTTGAAAGAAAATTCTTCCCTCGTCATTCTTTTTCTTTGAAACCCTTTGGCTGTTCTTGGCCTCTTACTATTTCATATCAGTTTAGGAATCACATTGTCACATACCTTTATAAATAATACATTTTCTAGGATTTTGATGAAGAAATGCATTGAATTTATAGATTCATTCCAGGAGAATTGACATTTTATGGTATTGTTTTCACATCCAGCACCATGGTTGCCTTTTAAAAATGCCCTTTGTGCTCTTTGGTGAGGCTTTGTCACTTTATATAACATCTTGTCTCTTGTGTATTTTCTTAAATTTGTTCCCAGATACTTAAACTTCTTGTTAACATTCTAAAGAAAATTTTTTGAAATGACATTTTTTACTGATTACTTTTGGTGCATGTTACTAAGTTTAGCATGTTGTTTTATATCTAGCAACGAGGCTGAAGTATTTTTTCATTCAAATAGTGTAGATTTTTATTATGACCGTAATATTTTGTGAGAACCATGGTAGTTTTTTTCCTTTCCAATCTTATGCTTTTTTCAGTCTCCTGTCAGAGGTCTAGGAGCTCTGGGGTTTTACTGAAAAGAGGCAATGACAGTGTGCACTGTCGTTCCTGATTTAAAAGTGAATGTGTCTACCATTTTATATTAAATACGGCTTTTATTGTAGGATTTTAACAGCTTTTTTTTTTTTTTATTAAATTACAAAAGTTCCATTCCCAGTTTGGATTAGAGTGTTTTATATTGTTTTTATTTTTGTCAGGAACGGGTGCTGTGCTGCATTTTATCAAATGATTTTTTTCTCTATTTATTGAGATGATCACATATTTTCCTTCTTTGATCTGTTAACCTGTTAATGTGTTATTTGTGCTTCTCTTTTTCCTTAGTAAGAAAGTATTATTCTACTCTATTAGTCTTTCCAAAGACTAACTGGGGATTTTTAAAAACCTCTGTTGTTTCTCTGTTGATTCTGTGACATTCTCTTCTGTACTACTTTTCTTTGTTTTATCGTAGCTTAATTGCTATTTCTCATTTACTCCCTAGAAACTTAGTTTATGAATTTTTATTGAGATCCCACAAGCGAATGTGTAGTGGTTTCATTGTCATTTTGTTCTAAGTATTTTGTGTGTAGTTACACTTGTCAGTTTCTGGTGTATATTATTATTGTTATATATTCATGTTACCTTTTGTGTCATGGATATGCATAATTCAGGTTCACAAACAACTTTTAAAATAAAAAGTAGAAAAAAATGAATGACCTTGGTTCAGTTAGAGTCCCAAATGGGCCACTCGAAGACTAGAAAGTCAAATATTTGCATGTTATACTGTAAAGTAACATACTTCTAGGGTTTGAATTCATTTTTTATTATCCAGAGTTTTTTTTTTCATTCTTAATAGAATCTTCTGACTCCATGAAAAAGATCTGTGAAGGTTTGTCATTTCCTTTTTCCTAGATTACTCAGAAGTATCAGCTTCAAGAAGTCACTGCCTAACTATTTGAAAAGAAAGGAGATATTCATGGTGCCTTTTTTAATGCTAGAGGTAAGATTTTACTCTGTGTGCTTTGTCATGTTTCTGTCTAGCCCCCTATCCATTTTATCAGTCCCATCTTTTTTTATTTGATGTATAAAACTGTAAGTTTTCATCATTCCATCTTAATTTCTTATGTCTCAAAGTAAGTTGCAGACAGGGTACATTTTATCTGTAAGTATTTCTATCACATGTGTCATTAACTAGAGTTGCTTTCTTTGTGGCATTTTTTGGAGGTAAAATAACCATATGCAATGCACAAGTTTTAATTGTGGCATTTATTGAGTTTTAACAAATGCATACATCTGTGTAACCCTAGTCCCCAACAAAATAGAGAACATCACCTTCAACCCAGGAAGTCCCTTCACAGTCAGTCCCCACTTCCATCCCCCAGAGATAACCACACTTCCGATTTTTTTTCCATTGTGGATGAGTTTTGCCTGTTTTATTCATTCATATTAGTGGAATCATTCAGTAGCTACTCTAGTAGAATTCTCCTTTCACTCAGCGTAATGGTTTTGAGGCTTATCTCTGTCACTGCACGTGTCACTCCTTGTGCCTGTTACTGCTGCGCACTGTTTAACTGTAGGAAGACACCACCGCTTCGCCGTTCTCCTGGTGACTGACACCCGGGTTAGTTCCAGCTTCTGATTATTCCGAGCACAGTTGCTGTGACCACGCTTGTACGGAAATGCTCTCCTTCCCCTGCAGTTACTGCCAAGGAGTGGGGCTGGGATATCGCAGGGTAGGCATCGGTTCAGTTTTGTAAGCAATTAGCAGGCATTTTCCCAAAGTGATTGTGGCATTTCACGTTCCACCAGTGATGTATGAGAGTTGTGGTTGCTCTGCATTCTCGCCAACAATTTGTCCTATCAGTTCTTCAAAAATTTTTTTCTATTCAATTGTAAAATAACAAAATTTATTACCATTTCAGTGGCATTAAGTACATTCACATTGTTCTGCAGCCATCACCACCTTTTATCTCCAGATCTTTTTGAACTTCCCAAACTCATTAGGTAATTACTCCCATTCTTCCCTGCCCCTGGCAACCACCGTTCTACTTTAGACTCTATGCATTTGATTACTCTAGATACTTTGTGTAAGAGGAATCAAACAGTATTTGTATTTGTCTTTTTTTTTTTTTTTTTTGGTGGTGATAGGTAATTAGGTTTGTTTATTTATTTATTTTTAGAGAAGGTCCTGGAGATTGAACCCAGGGCATTGTGTACGCTAGGCGTGTGCTCTACCACTGGGCTATACCCTCCCCAGTATTTATCCTCTTTGTTTCTTGCTTATTGCACTTAAACCATAAGATCTTCAAGATTTATCCACGTTGTGGCACATAACAGAATTTCATTCATTTTTTAAAGCTAAGTAACACTCCATTTTATGTATACACCACATTTAGTTTTTACGTTCATCCATCCATGGACACTTGGGTTGCTCCCACCTTTTGACTCGTGTGAATAACGCTGTTACAAACATGAGTGTGCAAATACTTTTTGAGTCCTTACTTTCAAGTTTTCGGGATATATACTGAGAAATGATACTGCTGGATTAAATGGTAATTGTATTTTTCATTGTCTCAGGGACCACCGTACCATTTTGCATAATGGCTGCATCACTTTACATTCTCACTGGCAGTGCACCAGGGTTTCAGCTTCTCCACATCCTCACCAACACATGTTGTTTCCTGTTTTCTTGACGGTAGCCATCGTCGTGGGTGTGAAGTGTTACGTATCAGTTTTTAAACACTGTCACCTAGCTGGGAACAGATTAGGGGTGTCCTATTTTTAATTAAAAAAAATGGTTCCTATTGGCTTCTTGTTTTTTTCTAGCCGTATGATTGTGAAACAGGCCAGGAACACTATTCCACAGAGCATTTGTGTAGGCTCTTACCCTCTTTTAGTCTCTGCATTACCCCGACATCTCTTTTTTCCCTTGTAATTTATGTGTAGATGACACCATGAACCTAATTTTGAAGCGTAAGTAAAAGTACCTATGGCATGGATAGGGAGTGGAGAAGCAGGAGGTCCTCCCAGGGAGTGAGATGGCCATTTGCAAAGGCACATGGATGTGAAGAAATGCGAGCTTGTAGGAGAGGAACCGGCAGCCCTACGGGGGCACAACTGTCCATGTATAGGCAGGTGAGGCTAGAGACAGAAGTTAGATCCAGATTTGGAAAGATTTTGTAAGACATGCTATAAAGAATTAGGACTGGTAATGATTTCACACAGAATCAACTGAAGGTTTTTAAACAAGGAGCTGATGTGATACTATGTTTCATAAAGACTGCTCTGTGGACCCAAGGAGGATCTATGAGAGGAGGGTGGAGAAGGAGGAGGGAACACCGGAAGCAGAGAGCACTTGGGGGGTACTGCAGTAGTACAGGTGTGACTCAGTGAGGACGTGAGCTGGGCGTGGCAGTGGTCGTGGAGTGAGAGGAGGTGGATTTGAGAACTTACTGATCATTTGAATGTGGTATGGGGTGAAGGAGAGGGGATTAATGATGACTCTGAACTTCAGGTTGACATGAGCCTGTGAGGAACCTCAGGGAAAGGAGCAGATTTGGGTAGAAGGGGTAGATGAAGATCAGCTTCAGCTTGTATTAAGCCTTTGGAACATCAGTTATGGGGGTGTAAGAATCCAGAATTCAGCAGAGTAGGGGATCCTGCAGCTGCGTGTTGAGGAGAGGCCACACCCGAGGCTGTGCACTATGCTGTCGCGATAGACCTGTCATGTCCTTTTTATTCCCACCCATCCCTCTTTCTCATAACCCAGTATGAATTTTATTCCCTTACTGCAAGTTTGGATTAATCCTAATCTTCATTTCTTTGCCTAAAGAATGTCATGATTGACTGTGGTGGCACAACGGAAGCGAAAGTGGGGCACAATTTGGTATTTTGAATCTGTTCAAGTGCAACTAGTGATGCTTTCTGTATACAGAGCAAGTCTCATCTAAATGACAGAGATCACTCTTAATAACTTTGTTGTTTCTTGGGTTTTATCTTTAAAATATGTTAATTCAGATATTGGTGGATGAGAGAGATGAAGTGTTCCTTTCACCTCCTAGAGACTGCAAAGCAAGCTTCCAGAGAGAACACATCAAGATGAACGTAAGTTCTTGAGTATAATTGACAATTTGTTTTTCCGTGGACCCCATGTTTTAAAAAATGTTGAATGATAACTGTATCTGTTAAATAGTAATTACATTGACCTGCATAATTACTGTTTATCCACTTTAATAGTGATCCCAATTTTGTCTTTATTTTCAAGGGCTTCTAGTAGGAAGTGAAAGAAACCGTTGTGATTTTGTGCTGCTAATTGTCAGGAGAGGTCGTTGTACAGGAACTTAGGTGCTTTTCACTGATCCTGATGAATTTTTTGGCTATGTTTTTGTACTTGTGTTTTGGTTATTATAAATGAGGTACCTACTAACACCCTAAAAATTATTATAATGTGCTGAACAACAGCAAAGTGGGCTTCTAGTCAGTAAGTAGTAGCCAGTTTTTCTGTGTTGAATTTATATAATTTTAGCACAATGCAGCAAAGTTTGACAGTTTAGAATTTTAAGTCTTTGTCACAGATATATAATTTCCATGACATTACTTGATAGTAAAAAATTACTGATTTTATAAAATTGTGGTACAATATACATAACATAAAATTCACTATTGTAGCCATTTTTAAATATTCAGTTCAGTGGCAATAAGTACATTCACATTGTTGTGCGATCCACCACCATCCATCTCCAGTACCATGTCAGCTTCCCAAGCTGAAACTCTGTACCCGTTAGACGGTTACTCCCCATCCCTCCTCCCGACTCAGCCCCATTAAGCATTCTCCTTTCTAGATTTGATTATTCTATGTATCTTGTATAAGTGGAGTCAAGCCACATTTGTCCCTTTTTGTCTAGCTTACTACATTTAGTATTACGTCTTCAACATTGGTCCATGTTGTGGCACATGTCAGAATTTCATCCTTTTTGTTTTTTTAAATGGAATGATAGCCAGTTTACAATATTGTGTCAGTTTCTGGCATATAGCGTAATGTTTCAGTCATACATATACATAGATTATTTTTCATATTCTTTTTCATTATAGATTACTACAAGATACTGAATATAGCTCCCTGTGCTCTACAGAAGAATCTTGGTATTTATTCTATTTATCGAGTAGTTAGTATCTGCAAGTCTCAGACTCCCAGTTTATCCCTTCCCACCCCTTTTCCCCCTTGGCAACCATAAATGTGTTTTCTGTCTGTGTGTCTTTTTCTGTTTCGTAAATAAGTTCATTTTTGTAAATGAATTTCATTCATTTTTAAGGTTAAATAATAATCAATTTTATGTATATACCACATTTTGTTTATCCATTCATTCATCCATCCGTGGGTTGCTTCCACCTTTTGACTATTGTGAATAATACTGTTAGGAACATGAGTGTGCAAATATCTTTTTGAGTCCCTGCTTTCAATTCTTCTGGGTATACACCGAGAAGTGGGATTGCTGGATTAAGTGGTAATTCTATTTTTAAATTTTTTAAGGAACACCATATCGTTTTCCATAGTGGTGTATCATTTTACATTCTTGCCAGCGGTGCACAAAGGGTTGCAAGGCTCTACGTCTTCACTGACCCTTGTCGTAGTCTGTTTTCTTGATTGTGCCCAGCCTAGTGGGCGTGCGGTAGCATCTCAGTGTAGTTTTGATAGGCATTTCCCTAATGATTAGTGATGCTGAGCATCTTTTCTTGGCCTTACTGGCCATTTGTATGTCGTCTTTGGAGAAATGTCCATTAAAATCGTTTGCCCGCTTTTGAATTGGATTGTTTTCCTATGACTTGATGTTTTCAAATAGCCCTCCTGAGGTTCAGAGAATCACTTGGTAGGTGATTTTTGGATTGTTTTACCCTTTTAACACACTGACGCATTTCTTGGACTCCTTAGCCAACACATTCCTTTAAATACCTTTACCCTAATTCTGTGTAGATTATTTGTTTCTGGAACTTCCATAAACGCTTGCTTGGCTTTTTCATATTTAATTCAGCTAAACCTTAATTACTATTTTTGTAGTGTCAGTATGTGTTCAGCCAATTTGGCTGTTAGGTTTGTTGCATTTATTGCATTTTTATTTTTCAGTTTATTGTTATGAAAGTAATTTCTGCAGACATTACATGAAAGATTGAGGAAAATGTAGGAAGAATGCTTCCCCAAGATCACTATAGTGATTTGTGGGTAATATGTCTGGAGAAGTCAGTTCGTTGAATTCCAGTGAAGATAAATTTCTCAGTAATAGTCTCGTTATTACCATTTACTGTCAGATCCAATTCTGACTGTACACTTTAGAGTTCTGGAGTATTTGCTTATTACAGGACACTGTCCTAGTTCCTAAAGGTTACACACAGATGGCTAAAACACAGTCATCACCCAAAGAACTGCAGTCTCTTGAAGGAGACAGATAATGTAAATTAAAACTTCTAATGCAGGTAGAATTGTGTTTTACAAAAGAGGTACAGTAAGAGTGGCAAAGGATTGTGGGAAATTAGGGAATTATTTGTAACTGATGGATCAGAGGTACTTTCATGGAAGATGTGACTAAGACTGGAATGATGAATAGGAATTTGAGAGGCAGAAGCAAGGGAAGTGTCCTGTAGGCTGAGGGGAATATGATCGTGAAAGCGCCTGGCTGGTCCCCTCGGAGCAGGAGATGACCCAGTGATACAGAAGTGGGAGGTGAGAAGGTGTAGCGGACTGTTTCCTGTGTTTACTTAGGGTCAGAGGTTGGCTGACATTCTGCTTTTAAAAAAATAGGCGTCTTTGATGGCTTTTGTGAGTGAGACTGATGTGTTTGGCTTTGTGTTGAAGAGAGCTCTAGTATTGGTATAAAAGGGAATGAGGAAGGCAAGATTTGGACAGTGTAACGAAGGGGCGGCTGCTGGAGTGCAGTCGAGGTGTGGAAGGGCCCCCGGGGTGAAAGGAGTGGGCGTATGAGAACACGGTGGTAGAAGTAACAGCATGAACAGTTTGTCTGAACATGCGGGTGAGGGGCAGACAGGAAGGCGACAAAGATGGCGGAGATTTATAAACTGGCTGACTTAAAGTGTTAACCTGTTAATATGTTATGTGTGCTTCTGTTTTTTCTTAGTAGGAAAGTATTATTCTACTTTATTAATCTTTTCAGAGACGAATTGAGGATTTTTTAAAACTTCTGTCTCTCGTTTCTTTCTACGACATTCTTTTCTGTACTACTTTTCTTTGTTTTATCGTAGCTTAGTTGGTATTTCTTGTTTACTCACTAGATACTCTCAGCTTATGAATTTTTATTGAGGTTCCACAAGCTAATGTGTAGTGGTGTCATTGTCATTTTGTTCTAAATATTTTGTGTATAGTTACGCTTGTCAGTTTCTGGTGTATACTATTATTGTTTACATGTTCATGTTACCTTCTGTGTCATGGATACACATAATTCAGGTGCATAACAACCTATAAAAAAGTGGAAAAAAATGGTGACCTTGGTTCATTTAGTGTCCCAAATGGGCCACTCCAAGACTGGAAAGTCAGATGTTTGCACATGATACTGTAAAGTAGCGTACTACTAGGGTTTGAATTCATTGTTTATTATCAAGCTTTTTTTTCCCATCTTACCAGGATCTTGAGACTCCAGGAACAGGATTTGTGAAGGTTTATCTTTTATTTCCTAGATTACCCGGAAGTATCATTTTCTTGAAGTCACTGCCTTTCTATTAGAAAAGAAAGGAGATGTTCATGGTGCCTTCTTAACCAGGAGGCCACCCATGCCCAGCTCCTGCTGTGCCTAGAAGACCTGTCAGGAAGGACGCCAGGAGGGGACTGCAGAACAGTGACCGACCTTGGGTCACTGCTGGGCCCAGGCAACAAGAAGCAACGAGTCCCTGTGGGCAGGAGGCCAGCATGTGCACGGACAGCAGAGCAGAGGTGCTGGCACCAGGAGGCCGGGTGGACACTGGGGTGCAGACTTCAGTCTCCCTTCTCCACCTGCTGGCCTAGCTCTGCGTGGGGCGATGGCCAGCCAGGGGCTTTAGGAAGGATGGGGAAACTGAAATTAGAGGCAGAAGGAACTTCCCAGGGTTCACATGGGGGCGAGTCCAGGGTGGGCGGTGCTGGCTTCCTGAGGCCAGGACAGCTCTGCTGCATCCCCGCTCACCCGGGCCAGGAGCGCCCCCCCTCCCGGTGTGAGCGGTTGGCACACGGCCAGCACCCTCTCCTTGAGCAGGGCAGGTCACCCCAGGGTCATGAGATTGGGGTCAGTCTGTGAGTTCAGGGGTGGGTACTCCCGCCTCCTCACTGTGACCCTGTCTGAGCCTCAGTTTCTTCACCTTGAAATGGAGGGAGGGTAACAGTGCCGGCCTGGCCAAGGCAGGAGGCAGAGGTGGGTCCAGGCTTTAGCTCCAGGAGAGTCTGGAGGGGTTAAGGGAGGAAGGGAGCTTCCTGGCAGGAGTGCAGGTGGGAGACTGAAGGGGCACCTGAGGGGCCATGTGACAGGCAGCAGGGTGGGTGGGGCAGAGAGGAGGCAGTTGGATGTCAAAGTCACAGCCAGAGACTGAGGTCTGACCCCACCCTCATCCTCCAAAGAATAGGTCACTCTTGATGTGAGGAGGCAGAGGTGGGAGGGGTCTCTGCACTGACATGGGCTCAGGTTCAGAGAGTGGGGCTGCAGGGAGGCTGGGAGATGCCTGGAATGAACTTTCTTCTCTGCCCCACTGTCCTGCATCCCCTCTGGCTGGGTTTGTAGATCCTTCCCTGAAAGATGGGATTGGGGAGGGGTGAGTTCAGAGAGGCCACAGAGGCCCAGAATGGTAATGACCCCCATGGCCACCATGGGGCTTGCAGTCCCAGAGCCCGTGGGGCCATGCCAGTCTGTCTGTCCAGATGGGCACAGCTGAGGCTACTGTTGCCTGTGGCCCTGGCCGGGGCTGCCCACTGTTCCCACCCAGGCCTAGGTGGGAGAGGGCGTACCGGGCCCCTGACTTCCTGTCACCCTTTGAAATGTGAGGGCTTGGCTTCTCTGTTTCATTCAACAGGAAGTGGTCAGAGTAGTT
Source organism: Camelus ferus (assembly GCF_009834535.1). NCBI lineage: Eukaryota > Metazoa > Chordata > Mammalia > Artiodactyla > Camelidae > Camelus > Camelus ferus. The sequence continues at coordinate 11,194,767 of NC_045731.1, read as the reverse complement.
GAAATCCCTTTTCTCTCCCAGTCTGCACATTTAGGTTCCAACCTAGTCTTTGTCCCTGAAAGATCAGCATGTAACCGTAGGTCTGAGTGGAGCACTGTTTTTTTTTAACATTTTTTTATTGAGTTATAGTCAGTTTACAATGTGTCAATTTCCAGTGTAGAGCACAATTTTTCACTACACATGAACATACATATTCATTGTCACATTCTTTTTTGTTCTGAGCTACCATAAGATCTTGTATATATTTCCCTGTGCTATATAGTATATTCTTGTTTATCTATTCTGCATATGCCTGTCAGTATCTGCAAATTTTGAACTACTAGTCTGTCCCTTCCCACACCCCACCCCTTGGCAACCACAAGTTTGTATTCTATGTCTATGAGTCTGTTACTGTTTTGTATTTATATGTGTATATATATATATATATTTTTTTAAGACTCCACATATGAGTGATTTTATATGGTATTTTTCTTTCTCTTTCTGGCTTACTTCCCCAGGAGAGAGAGGGCTAGACGAGGAGAGGCAGGCCCAGGAGAGGGCAGGCCCAGGAGAGAGGGCAGGCCATGTGAGGGGAGGCCAGGGAGATAGTGGGCAGGACCAGGAGAGGGAAGGACCAGAAGAGGGCAGGCCCAGGGGTGGGCAAACCCGAGGGCAGACCCAGGTGAGGGCAGGCCCAGGTGAGGGCAGGTACAGGAGAGGGCAGGACAGGTGAGGGCCAGCCCAGGAGAAGTCCTATTAGACTTCCAAGAGATGACGTTGAGAGGCAATGGGTATTTGAGTCTGGAATACAGGAGGGAGGTCTAGATTGGAAATAGCAGTTTGGAAGTTGTCAACTTCTAGAGAATACATAAAGCCCTAAGGCTGATGGGGGCAGCAGCAGAAAGTAGTAGAGGCCAGAAGACAGCCTCAGGGGTGCTGTGTGCCAGCATTCAGGGGCTGGGACTGAGAAGACCGGCCAGGGCTGTGGGAGGAAACCAGAGCAGCCTGAGGCCTGGGAAGCCCCGTGAGGAAAGGGCTTGAGGAAGTCGGGGAGAGCAGCGGTGGGAAGTGTGGCTGCCGGGCCGTGCAAGGAGAGGACAGAGTTCCCCGTGGAGTCAGCACCTGGTGGGTGGTGGGTGACCCTGTCATGAGCAGTTGCAGTCAGTGGACATGCTTGCTTGGATGGAAAATGAGAGGAATCAGAGGAAGCGAATGGGAACAGCTCCTTTGCAGGGGCAGGAGGCGTGTGTGCCGGAGAGCAGAGAGATGGGGCCACAGCTGGAGGGTGAACGCATCTTTTTTTTTTAAGATGAGGGAAATAACAGTGTATGCTAATAGAAAAGATAGGTTAAAAGGGTAAATTAGTAACACCACATTCACTTAGGTCAGGGGAGTTGCAGGTGAGGGCAGGTATGGGCACAGAAATGCCCCTGAGAGAGTCAGCTTCAAAACACTTGCCAGGTCCAGTCCACTCAAGACCAGCTCCCAGGAGTGTCAGCCACTTAGGAACTCTACCGCCCCCTGCAGTTTTGATCCTGGCAGGGCCAGAAACCATAATTAGCCAGCTGAGGGAGGAAGGATGGAGTTAGGCAGGAAGAAGAGGCCTGCCCTGCCTTCCACTCCTCCTGCCAGTGGTCAGCCAGCAGCATGGCCTTGCTGAGTAACTGATGTGGTGTTTTCATAGTTATGTGGTTAAAAAGTTCTCAAATGTTATACCAAGCTCCCAAATAAGCCTTGGATTGATTCAAGATTTAATTGGTGGAAATAAAAGCAAAAAATAAAATAAAGAGAAGAAAGCGTGTAAACATAAGGCTGAGCCACAGAGCAGGGTCAGCAGGCGTGCGGAAACATGTTTTCATTTCATCGAGAGCGTGTGTTGGTTTCTCAAGTTTGTACTTAATGATACATATTGCCACAATCTCTGAAACCATGAAAACAGCTTTCTGCTGTTTGCATCTGCTAAGTTCCCTGGAGACTGGCTGGGGCCCAGAGGGATGGGGAAAGGAATAAACTGAGGGATAAGGAGATAGAGATTTTTGGTGGGGAGCTCTCTGGGGGACTAGGCCTTCAGCATCCTTTGGTTCCACCCCACTCTAACCACAGTTGCATACAAACATGACTTTCTCAGGGGCAAGCCTCACTTTTGGAAATGTCCCAAAACACTCAGCCACCTAGCACCAACATTTGAAAGGAATCCAAAATGGCCCACAAGCAATTGGAGAGATTTGAAATGCATTAGGCTCCCACGTGCGCACCGGGCCTCTGGGCCTCTGTGCGCACTCACAGGGACACTGGCTCTGGAGGGACAGTTGAGGGACAGTTGAGGGTCAGTGCTGTTGCTAGGCTACGACTGTTCCGGACGAAACATTCCGAGCCGCTGAGCTTCGCAGCCAAGGTGTGGAAGCGAGACCTCTGTGGCTCTTCTGTAGCGCCAGCGCTGAGATCGGGAGGCGGCAAGAGGCCAGGAGGGAAGTGAGCGGTGTCGGAAGGCGATAAGCCAAATGAAGAAGAGACTCGCTAAGTTTGTGAGCTGGGTGGGCTTCAGCGCCCGTCAGAGAGAGCGCAGGGATCATGAGCACCCCGTGCCTAGGTATCCCATCCGTAAGCACGAACTAAAGAAGTTCCACAAAGCCGCATATCTTGGCGATCTGGACACAGTGGAGGTGTTGCTGTTACGTAAGAAGAATTTCGTGCACAGCAGAGACAGGAACAACAGGTAACAGCGGCGGGGCAGGGCGGGGTGGGCCTGGGAGGAGCTGCCAAATAAGGTTGTAAGACATGAATTTTAAATTGCCTTCCCATGTCAGAGATGTTGAAGTGTGAGACAATGAGCATGTTAGAATCATTGAAGTACAGTGTTCTCTCGCATCCTTGCAGCAGCAAAGTAGATATACTGTCATTTTACTGAATTGAAATGTTGTCTTTGTAAAATAGTAATGGTAACAATTATAATATTACCTAACAATTATTGAGCTGTTATTTTGTGCAAGGAACTGCCAGACATTTTGCATAGCTTTTCATTTAAGCATCACAGTGGGGTCCTGTAAGATAACTACTACTTCATGCCCATTTTGTTGATGAGGAAATTGAGGCACAGACAGGCTAATTGAGAGCTAATAAGTGACAGTGTTAAAGTAGAAGTCAGACCCAAGCTGAGCTGAATCTCAACGGCATGCCCTTTCTATTCAAACAGGTAGTTCTTCCATTAATGTGGTGAGTAATAAGAGCTAATAAATACTGTTCTTTCCCCATAGAAAGAACTAAGATAAGAAGACTAAATGTTAGTTTTAAAGGGGTAGGAATAGCATGCTGTTGAATGTTTACAATTACGTGAGTAACTGTATCTTTGAACTAGTATGCTCTAATTTCCTAAACAGTCCTCTTACGTTCGCAGGACTGCCCTACACTTAGCCTGCACCAGCGGCCAGTCACCAGTGGTGACTCTCCTTATAGGGTGGCGTTGTGATCTGAATGCTCGTGACAAGGAAGGCAAGACAGCTCTCATCAAGGTGTGTAGCAGCCAACCGTGTCCACGTGAGATGGATTTGATTTAATTACTTAGAATAAAAATGAATTTACCTGTTTTAAATATAATGAACTGCTGGGACTTGAGGAATGTTAACTTGGAATGCCTGGCACTTACAGTCTGTTTCTTGCTGCGATACCAACAGGCTGTACAATGCCGGAAAGAAGCGTGTGTCAGTATCCTGCTGGAACAGGGTGCTGACCCAAATCTTGCGGACGACTTTCAAAACACTGCTCTGCATTACGCCGTCTTGGCTGGAAATACATCAGTTGCAGCAGAGCTGCTCCGCTATGATGCAAATATCGAGGCGATAAACGAGGTATAGCTCAACTGACTTTATTTACAAGATATTTGAAATACAGGGTCTTTTCTAGCTATAGGTGTTTTATTTATAGTAATATGTTTACTGAATACAATACATCAGGCCCTGTTATCATGGAAACAACTCCAAAGCCAAGGCCAGAGGCTAGAGGTAGTGCCCACAGAAAGGGCAGAGCTCTGTCTCCCAGCCACACTTGTACCCCAGAAGGAACAACTTCCCATTAGGAAGTGCCTGGGAGTGGGTGGTAGGCTCAGAGCCTACAGAAGATGAAGGCTTGCGGGGAGTGAAGTGATGGCAGGGGCTGGGTGCCTGCCTGGGGATGGGTGGGAGGAGGAAGGAACCCAGTACCCAGCAGGGGGAGCTGGGTGACTGCACCTGGGCAGGGGAGGCAGCAAGCCACAGGCCCTGAGCACCCCAGGATCCCAGGTTCTCGAATCTGGGCAAGTGAGGTCAGGTCCTGTTTGACAGCCAGCAGGGGCATTCGCTTGTGCTGGTGGCCACGTGGCCCTCCACGTACACCTTCACCTTGGGGTCTTCCACGCTCAGCCTGGTGCAGCTCCCCTGCGGGGCTGTGGCTGTAGGTGGGGAGCAAGTGATGGCGCAGCTGGTCCTCCTGCTTTTTCTCCTGGCTCTCCCCTGAAGATTTTGATTGAATAAATGTACTCAGGTCTAGACGCAGGTATTTAGAAATACTTCCCTGAGATTCTGATACAAGCCTTGGTTAAGGACTATTGAATGGATTCGTGTAATGCATGTAAATTCACAGATCTCAAAAATAAGACATCTCTGGAAGAGCGGGGGTTTGATAGATGCTACTGCTTTCAGTGCTCTGCTTTCCAGCCATGTTAGCCTGACTTTTACCCGTCTCTTCCTCTGTGACTGAGGAGTTTATTGGCAATATTACTGGCAGTATCTATTGCCTGGAAGAATAGCTCCTTTTCCTTTCTAACCACTGATCATTCAGTGGCACTCAGTCTTAGAAACTTGCTTGTGGTGAGTGATTCAATAAGTAGAGTCGGACCCTTTAAAGATTTTGCACCTTTTGTTCCCATCCAGGTCATTAGGTCAACAGGGTTTTTCTGATCGCAATAATAGGAAATCATGAGCCTTCTTTTGGTTAAAGCTGTGTAACGGACTCTTGCAATATATCTGTTAGATTCACTGAGCTCTAGCATAATCAAGATGACAGTCTTTTTTTTAAATTAAAGTCTAATTGATTTACAGTGTTGTGATAGTTTCTGGTGTACAGCAAAGTGATTCAGTTATATTTATATATTCTTATTCAGTTATATATATCCTTATTCAGTTATATATACATTCTTAGTTATATATATTCTTATTCAGTTATATATATCCTTATTCAGTTATATATACATTCTTAGTTATATATATATTGTTGTTCAGTTATATATATATTCTTACTCAGTTATGTATATTCTCATTCAGTTATATATATAGTTACTCAGTTATATGTATTATTCAGTTATATATACATTCTTAGTCAGATACACACACACACACACACACACACATATTCTTTTCCATTATGGTTTATTACAGGATATTGAGTATAGTTCCCTGTAGTATATACAGTAGGACTTTGTTGTTCATGTATTTTATATGTAGTAATTTGTATCTGCTAGTCCAAAACTGCTAATTTATTCCTCTTCCACCCCCTTTCCCCTTCGGTAACCATCAGTTTGTTTTCTATGTCTGTGAGTCTATTTCTGTTTTGTAAATAAGTTCATTTGTATCGCATTTTTAGAATCCACACGTTAAGTGATATCCTATGGGATTTCTCTTTCACTCTCTGACTTACCTCACTCAGTATGATAATCTCTAGGTCCTTCCATGTTGTGCAAATGGCATTATTTCATTCTTTTTATGGCTGAGTTATATTGCATTATATATAAGTATACCATGCAAGATGGCAGTTTTAAACATCAAGACCCATGACATTAGTAACAAATTGGAATTGTTCTAATAATTTAGTTTCGGCCATCTCATGAACTAATTATCCATTTGATTAACAATTGGGGAGAATTAGATACAGGTAGATTGTAGTTTAGTAGGCATTGGAATTAGTAGCATTGGAACATTCTTGAAGGGGGTATTATGAGTCTTAATCACAATTTTTATTACATGTTGGGGCCCAGTGTTTTTGTGTGTAAGACGTATGATTCTAAAGAAAGGCAAGGTTTTACATACAAATAGTTGATTTATACCCAACTGTTTGGGAAACACAGCAAACATAAAAACACAAGTGGGCTATAGACTAAACATGGCCCTGGATATGTTCAGTTTGTCTCCACACATTGAGTCAACATTTAAAATTTAGGAGACTTGTGCAGAAATCTACACTTCAGAACTTCTCCTAAAGAATCAAATCTGGTCCCCCTTGAGCCCAGGCCTGTGTGGTCTGCAGAGGTGGCCCCTTCTCGGTGGGGGGTGTGTTCTCCAGTTTGCTGTCCTCACTTGTGACCTTCACTTACTCGGGCCACCTATGTTGCCTCTGTAAGCATTTGAATTTACAATTCCTGTTGTATATTTTGATAAATATTTCAAGATTTTAAAGATAGTCTATATTAATTTATAGTCTACTTCATATTTTATAATAATCCCTAAGAGTGGGATGGAATTTTTCAAATTAGAATTTATAAGTTGGTTTAAGAAAAACTTTTTCTTTACATGCAAGTAGTCATATTCCCATTGGAATGTCTGCAAGCTTTATGAGATCAGTCGTAGTTGTAATTGGATAGGTTATGCATGTTGCAGACAGTATGGTATCTTTCTCCTCAGCGTGGCTCCTTAGAAATGTAGTTGATTCGGCAGCTAAATGGTTCTCTCTCTGGAGCAGTGTTTAGAGTGTCGGGAGTAGTAGTTGAGCAGTAAGGTAACTAGAGAATGCCTGACACACGCTGCAATAGAAGCGAAGGTTCTTGGAACCAGCAAATGTCTGAAGTGGGTTTCAGAGAGTGACTTCACAGGGAAACTTTGGATGAGGTCAAGGAGGAACCTTTTAAAGAGAAGGAGCACAGAGCGGCGAGGAAGAAGGGGCTACTTTTTATTTACTTTATAGTGTATGTTTAAGTTCAAAGATTTAAGTTTTTAAGTTCAGTTTTGAAATTTATATGTAATTTTGTACATTGTCAACTGTTTTTACTATTTTACAGTATAACATGACACCATTTTTACTCGCCGTCAGGAAGAACAAAGAAGAAATGGTCAAATTTTTGATGGAGAACGGGGCAAATGTACATGCAGTTGACAAGCTGCAAAGGTACAATAGTTTGTTCTCTCTCTCTCTCTCTCTTTTGTTTAATCTTAATGTTGTTCTAGAATAGTAACAGCCAATCAGAAAGATTAACTTAATAAGAAGAGGATTAAGTTAGAATCAACACATCATCAGTTAGGTAGAAAAGCAATTATTCTGCCTGGTGTCACAAAGAACAGTATGCAGCAGGATTCATCTTCCTTTATGATAGTGACTGATGTAATTTGCAACCTGATTTTTTTGGTCATACGGTCTTAAAATAGTTCAGGGGTTTCATTTTAGTTTTATTAGTATGGACTCTAGTTTTTATTTACCTTATGAGACAGTGTTGAATTTCTTCATTCTTTTATAATTTGTTTTAACCTCTTCTTGGTATATATTTTTTTCTTAAAAGATGCATATTAAACAAAGAGGAGTTTGTTTTGCTTTTTGGATGACTCTGCTTTAAATTACTTTCTTTGAAGGATACTGATGTTATTAGGTTATCACTGAGTGAGTATCACTAAGAGAGTAACTATGACCAGATACTGTGGGCTCGTCAGTTTTTATCCTTTTTCATTTCTAGTACAGTTTGATGTTTTTATTTTTAATTGATAATGGTAGAAGGAAGAAAAATAGCTTTAATTATTGAATAAACATTCCCTTTAAAGAAGACAAGTCTTAGGTGGATGATAAAGAGGAAAGAGCTGGGCTTTAGAGTCAGACGAGGTTGAATTCCCAGCTCTCCTGCTGGCCAGGTGTGTTACCTGGGGGACATGACTTATCACCAACCAGTATGTTTCCTGTCACGTAAAGGAGGGTCGTAGTACATCCTTCAAGGGGGGTTGTGCCTAAGAAAGACCATGCGTAGACTGTTCAGGTTAGTGCCGGGCACATGCTTCTCAGCGTGATTAACTGCAGCCGTGACTATTTTTATTGCCTTTTTTATTCATATTACTGTTTTCAGCCTGCAAACAGCTTCTCCTTACCTGACCTCTAGCTGATTTTAAAGTATTGTATTTCAGACGAGGGAAGAAATGGGGAATCCTTTATTTAAATCTTTACCTACTTCAGATAAGTGACCTCAGCATCCTTCTCCATCAGAGAACTTTAAATTAGCAACTTCTACTATGTGCTACCCAAGTAGGACAGGAGGCTTCTTTTTTGTCCCTCTGTTTTGGCCTTGGAGGTAATTTGCAAAGATGAGCACTCAAGCATGTAAATGGTCAGTTCTCCAGGGGTGGGCAGGATATTAACTTGGTAAAATAGATCAAATTAACTGTTTAAGTTAAGCTAACTAAGTTCCTAAGGGTGAAGTTGTCTCTTTTATTTTAGATCAGCACTCATACTTGCTGTGTATCATGACTCACCGGACATAGTCAAGCTGCTTCTTGAGAAACGTGTTAATGCCGATTCGCTAGATTCACACGGACGGACTGCTGAAGAATATGCTTATTGTAATGGTTTTGAACAGTAAGTGTTTACATTAAAGTGCCAGTTCTCTCTAAACTGAGGTTGAAAATGACCTAACTGTTACTTGTTACGTGACAGGTGAGAGTTCCTAGTTGGGAGCAGGCACTTTGGGGATGGCAGTGAGACCCTCCACATCATCAGCTGGAAACCAGCAAAAGGCCAGACTAGTGAGATGGAGCAGTGGGCACAGGGTTCTTTATCTCAGGGTTTGTAAGGTGTTTATCCTTAGGGTCCTGCTGTTCTCCATTTCATTCCAGTGTAACCCCAATGCATGGGGTACAAATAATGTCACATATCTGATTTTTCTAACTAGTTGTTTGGGTCTTAAAATGTTTAGTAGAGCAGAAAATCCTGTATTTTCCTTTGGGGACTTTCTTCTGTAATCTTGCTGTTGAATTTTCCAAGAACCTAAGGGATTGCCTAAGATCACAGTGACAGTCCTCTCCCACAAGGCATTGGGGCAGGGCGAGGGCATTCTAATCGTTCTCTTGTTTCCCTTGATTCTGTTGCTGCAGCATTGGTACTAAAACTGGTTTTAACAGGATCTCTTCGGCAGCTGGGTCTGGGGTCTGGATGTTGCTCTCTAAAGACCTTTAATAAAATTTTAAAAGAAGAAAAGGAAAAAGAAACTGGTCCTGCAGTCGGGTCATGATTGACCTCTGCTCCCGGGATGCCTGTGCTGATCCAGTTTCCGCGGTCTTCGTGGCGATGGACACGTAAACTTAAGAGTGACAGCTTGTTTAGTTCTCATACATATGCTTGTATGAGGTCATATATTTATAAATAAGTTTAACTACAAGTTATATAGTAGCTGAGGTGCCCTGAATTATAAACCACGAAGAACAGCTAGTCACCGTAATTTGTAACATTTTCTGAAAACTGCCACATTTAGATGTTACACCTATGAAAAAAACACACATTGGGTTTTATTTGGGATTCTCAATAGTTCCAGCATTAAAGTTCAAGAACAAATTATTCCATTCTTCCACTGTTTCTCTGAGCATCTGGGGGATACATTATCTCATTAAATCTTCATAATACTCTTACGAGTATTAATAACTAACTGCCTGACAGTAAGATCCCAGTTTTATAAAGGGAGACTTTGAGCTGAAGAGAAGCACCTTGTCCAGGAACAAACAGCTGTTGGTTATAGAGCTGGGACTTCTGAGTTCGAGATACTTTCCGTATGTCACGGTCGCTCTAGTTAACTTTTACTGAGCTGTACTGCACTCAGTTCATGACTACTTCACCTTACTTTTTTTCCTTTTTAAGTATACATCCTAAATTTAAAAGTGTAGATTGTACAAATTTGAAATATATGGGACAATTGAAGTTTTGATATTACCTCTGATATTGTCTGAAATAATCTAAGAACTTAATATATTTGGTAATTGTTTTTCATATTAGCATTCAAGTACTAATATTTATTTATCACTTTATACATAGCCTTTACCAACTGATTGTCGACTACAGAGCCGGAAAGATACCGAATACTTCCCCTCAAAATAGCGACCTAGGACAGAGTTCTGGTAATAAGTTACTGTTGTTGGGCCCACCGTAGATACGGAAGTAAGATTGAGGAAATTTTGATAATGAAAGGGCAGTGATGAAAGCCAGTGTGTAAATTTCATGTATGTTTTTATTTTTTTAATTAACTTTTTCTTAATGGTCTAGTATTCAGAAGTATTTAAGAAGTTAATTGTAGGTAATTTAAAATCTGAGACAATATTGTCTTAAAAGAAATTCATTTGTTTAATCATGGCCCCTTAAATCCCATATTATATCTTTGTGTAGATATGAAAAACAGGTTTTTTTTACTTTGTTGTACATTTCCTGTAACATTATAACAAGTTGGCCTTGTTACAGAACTGGATCTTTAATTTTTACAGCAAATGGATTACATTGGGTAAATGAATGCTAGTTATTGCATAGTGATTAGTCTCACTAAAAAGTGATTGTCTTTAAAACTGGGAGCTCGGCAATACCTTCCTGGTGCTGTAAACAAATGGCCAACAATTAGAACTGCACAGCTGGGCCAGTGTGCAGCATACTAATAAGAGATTGTTTTTTAAAGGTACCTAGTGATAGGGCAGAAGTCAGGAAAGCAGTGCCTTGTTGAGAAGCACTGGTTACTTTTCACATCATTACACGAACAAGGGTTCTCTCACCAATTTCATTCCTCAGAAGTGCAAACAATGAGATATGCTGCCTTCATGAGAGTCAGATGTTTTCTTCTTTTTTGGGGATACTTGTCATGAAACTATATTTTGTTAGAACAAGGTTTTCTATTGCCATTAGTTGAAGGATTGTCATAATAAGTATTCAAATAGCACAACTCAGGACTCAACAAATTGTAATAAAAGCACAGAAGTGCTTCACATAAAAAAAAAAAGACGACTGTTGCCTAGGTGTGACCCCTCGCGTGCTGTTCAGTCTGAACTGTATGAGGGCACCTTTAACTTGGTAGACCTTGATCAAGCAAAGAACTTCTGTTGTAGGAAATACAAAGATGGAAAAGACAGAGTTTTGGTCTTCAAGGTGCTCATAACACAACAGAGTTGCCCCTGGTTAATGTGTTTTTTTTTAACAGGACTTTCAAAGAAAACATTCTTATCTGTTAATTCATCCACTTAACAGATGACTATCAAGTGTGTTTTAGGTAGTAAGCACCACTCTGACGTTACAGAATGCAAACAGGTCAAAAGCACAGTTCCTGGCCTCCAGGGAGCTTGTTACTGTCATCACCATTTTTATGATTGGCTTTACTTTATTCTGTGCTTACTGTGTCCCAGAGCCCACGAGGACTTTGTAACTGTCTTTATGTATTTTTTATTGGTATTTAACATGTGCCAAATACTTCAAGTCCATGGTGAGGAAAGAAGTTTTTTAAAAGTGTGTAGGATGTCAGGTAAGCCATGCAGAGCGAGTAGAAGTTTGCCAGGGAAGGAGGCAGAAGGGCCGTGTTTGGTGGGTGGAACATCTTTGAAGATTACATTTGGCAGAAAGGACAGCGGTGCAAAGGCTAAGATGTGCCAGTGAACTTTGCGGGATCTATGAGTTTCATTTTGTTGGTGCAGAAAGGATGCTGTAGGAATGATTGGGAACGAGGTGACTACCTAGCTCAGGCATGCTTCTGAAAGCCTTTCTAGTAGTATAGAAAGGAGGAGGTCTGCTGTAGACCTTGGGAAATTTGTCAGAATGCTTTTAGCTGCAAATAATAATAGGAGCCCTAAGTAACAGTGGCTACAGCAACAGGAGTCAGGATTGTTTAGAAGGTTCGGTGATGAAATCAGGATCCCAGATGCTGTCCCTCCTTCAGCTGTGAGGCTGCTGGTGTTTGATGTCGCCTTTCCTGGTCTGCTGATTAGCAGCAGCTCCAAGCATCATCTTCTCACATGACAATATCCGCAGGCGAGGAGGGCTGCTTCTCTCTGCATGTTTTCTGTAACTAGGAAGGAAACAGACGCTTCCGTAGACTTCCCCTAGCATCTTATTGGCTGGGCTACATCACATGCTCATTCCTAAAGCAGCCACTGGGAAAGGAAATGCAGTTACTGTGATGACCGTAAAACAATCATTTCTCTTTCTGCAGCTAAGGAGAGTTTACCTTCTTCTCATCCTGGGGCAGAAAATATCCAAGAAAAGTTGCAATTGTCCAGCAAGGACAACGAAGAAGAAGTGTTTGTCGAGTTGGGAACCAGCAATGGCAGCTGCATGGATTCAGTGAAGAATGTTGAGCAGAAGAGTAAGAAGATTCGATTTGAGTCTTAGGGTTTCCTGTTATGACATAAAGCAGGGATGCACAAGCTTTTTCTGTAAAGGGCCAGAGAGTCAATATTTTAGGCCATGTGATGTCTGTCACATCCACTCATGTCTGCCATTGCAGTGTGAAAGCAGCCCTAGACCGTATGTGAGCGAATAGGGATGACCGTGCCCAGATAACACGAGGCTGACAAAGCCAAATGGTGGGGTGGGTTTGTCCCGTGGGTGTCGTCCAGAAATACCACGCTATGTAAGCTTGACACTGTCAGTTTATGATACTGATTCTACTAATGATTATCATTCTTTTGTGAGTCTCATAAAGTTTGGTTGGGATTTTGGTCCTTGAAAACAGCAGTTCACTTTAAAATACCAAATTTGGATAAACACCCTCTTTTTTTTGATAAATATAAAGGAGGGGAAGTGGTTTTTATGCATTAATTACCTACCAGGAGTATACCAGTATTCACTCAAGTGTGTAGTCTCCAGGTGTGGTCCCAATGGAATGCTTTTTAACAAAAACATTGGTCTTATACTTTCAATGTTCTGTGTTTTTCTATTGCCCGTATAAACTATTTTACTTTCTTCTTTAATAGAGATTTCAGTGACTAAGGTTGCACCGAGGTTTGAAGACATCTCTGTAAGCAGGTAGGATTTTATGGATTTTTAAAAATTACATGTTGACTAAGGGAACACAGAGAAAAGAAACAAGGCTTCTTGAGTGTCCTACTGTGGGTTAGACACCGTATTATGTACTTAGCATTTGTTACCTCATACAGTCCCCACAACAGCTTTGCAGAGTAGCTGTGCTGTTATAGCTTACTTCTAGTTAATTAGGCAACTGTAGTTTAAGGAGGTTGACTAGTTGACCCATGATTCCATGGTTAACAAGTAGTTGACCTGTGACTTAACCATCAGGCAGCCTGGCTCCCAAATCTGCTTTCTCATCCCTCAGCATAGACTTGTGTGACTTGTTTGTTTAAAGAAATGAACTCACTCATTTTTGATGTGTATTTTTCTCCAAAGTATTTCACCCAAACATGATATTGATGATTCACGGCCTCCATCAGATGGTAACTTAGATCTTGCTCCCAAGGTAAAGTGTTTTCTTGTGAAATTAATTTTTCTGCTCTGAATTTAGTTCTGTGTAGTATTTTCTCTTAAAATTTAGCAGTGTTCTGCTTATCATTGTTTTATGTTTGTATGAGAAAGTTGGTCAGAGTAAACCATTTTATGAAAATATGGCAGGTTTTTTTTTTTCTTTTCTTTTTTTTTTTTACTTTGATAAATACTGAAGATGAGGCTGAAGCAAAATGGACTAGAAAATAGATCGTGACAGGAAAATTGTATTGTGGAAAGGTTTCCCACAACAGAGGAGGTGTGAAGCTTGGCCAAGGATAAGGATTCTTTGACTTTCAAACCACACTGACAGCACTTGTATAATACTCGTGCCTCAGGGACATCTTCAGTGCACACAGCTACTTACTGTGATAATCATGGCCTCTTCCTGGGGCCTTTCAGTTCCAAAACTTACGTAGCATGTATCTTTTTTTTTCCCCCTTGGACACTTTTTATTTTGGTATCAGAGAGTTGTGAGGAAAGAGGGTTTTTTTTTGTTTTTTGTTTTTGTTTTTTTTTTACTTTATTTCTATCTCTGGTTCTGCATTAAGACTAAAATAATAGTTGAAATTCTAGAAATTTAGAAATTAAAATTCTGTTTCTCAAAATCCATATTATAAAGAGATTCCTCTGTGTTTTCTAAATTATCCCATTACAAGTATATTCAAAACTCTGCATCTAACTGAAGAATACATGTTTTTCCTAAAATAACAGCCAGCTTTAAAAGTAGACTCTTAATAACAACCATATGATGAAACCTATTTCAGAATTCTTCTGTATTACAGTTTTAAAAAGTATGTCCAGTCCTCGTGTCCCATTCTAAAATTTCAAGTTTCAGACATTTTGTAGTATAGTTATTTACATATTCATCTTATAGCCCCTGCATCAGTGTACACCGCTAGAGATTAGGGAACGTAATTGTGCATTTCCTGGAGCACCTAGAATAAGGTCTTAAATGTAAGAAGCATTTTAGTATTTTTTGAATGTGAATGCATGAAGAGACATGGAATTCTGCATCATGCTGCACGTACTGTAACATGCACACTCTATCATAATGAAATCTGTTTGATGGTACAGGTAATATAATATGCGTACTATGTCATAATGAAATCTATTCAAATTCTAAAAATATGACTTAAATTTCTATTCCCTTTATTTAGGCTGTAAAAGTTCAGTTGTTATGAGAGGAAGTATGTCATAAATGCCAAGGAAGTAGATAAGAAGTATATGATAAGTAGGAAGAGGTTACAGTCTGTTTTTCAGTATCCACCAACTGTGAGCTTAGAATTTGAGATGAAAACTTTTTAACCTTCTTTTAGCCCCCTCTCATGTTCCATTAAATATATCTTTTCAAGCTATATATTATCCTTAGAATCCTGATTACCAGTTCTTTGTCTAGGTGGAAATTTGATATGTTAGGAACTTTCTAAAATCTATTTTTCTCTCTCTCTAGTAATAATTTGCAGCGTTCAGGTAGTGAGAGACGACCATGTTCAATTGAGTGACTGAGAGTGACAAAATTTAACTCTCACTTATAGTAGTATTTACAAACAAACAGTTGTAGAGTAATACAGGTCAGCATTATTGGGGATATACTATGAACAAAGGCCTTTGTTTTATATATATGTTTCATATATCATGTATTTTGATATTTTTATAAAACTTGAAGAATAATATATATACTTGCATATATAATTTATATGTTTTTATATATATAATAAAAAGGTAAAACAGAGGCTTTCACTCATGGTATATCCCTAACAATACTGATACATTCCTGATCTATTATATATAAATGCTGAAATATATATATTTCTCCACATGCCTTGTTATACTTACATTTTCCTTTTTTCTTGCCTTAAGTTTGTACTTGACTAGTCATGTCTCATTTTTTTCTTTTCTTCCTCCTCCCCACTTTTTTTTTTAATGGTTTGTCCCCAAACCTAATATTTCTTTGCAGAAAACACTTCTTCAGTGTCTGTTCTTTCAGTCCATCTCACTCTGCCTCTGTGACATATTAGTGACAGTTTCTGTTTACTATGTGTGTGGCTTTCACTCATGAGTCATTGCCCCTCAGAATTACTTTGTTTTTATTCCTCTTTCTTAGAAGTAATCGTGAATTTGAACAATCATTTGTCTTTAGCTTTTTGGCGAATGGAATAGAAGTAGCTTATACTGTTTGTTGTTCTAACTCATCCAAATAAGATACTGCTAAAAAGTAAACTCTCATATTTCCCCCATGAGAGATCATTCACACATATATAAATCATGCAAGCATATTTCAAAATAT